>NC_087209.1:15360466-15379554 GCF_015104395.2 Macrobrachium nipponense | reverse complement strand
TATTAGTGTCTGATCCATAATTTTTTTTAGGTCGCTCAAGATGAATAGTTACACTTCCGATGCCTCTAAGTCCAAGTTCAACCCTGGTATGGAATGGGGAATTGAGAAGGGGTGAGATATAAGTGTCAAAGTGTAATTGACAGGAAAAGGGAGAGAATGCAACAGTTTTTATCCCACTTATCCCACTCATTGCAACATATCCCCTCCCCTTTTTAACTTTAAGAAATTGCAGTTAACAGTGAAACTTGCATTCTTTATCATGATCAGCAAGGCACAGGGACAGTCTATAAAGTACTGTGGAGTGGGATCTGAGATTGTCATGTTTTTTTCCCTCGGACAGCTTATGTTGCTTGCTCAAGGGTGGATTCACCCAAGAATTTATTCAATCTTGCTCCTGATGGTGAACCTAAAAATGTTGTTTACAAACACGTTTTGTGTTAAAGAGGCATTCTAGCAAAGTTGTATTTATATTTTTAAAAACCTATAAGCAAGAATTCTTTTATACTACAGTATAGATAGATTTAATTCCTTTTCCTGTCTAATAGAAGGCTGGGATAAATAAATATGTGGGTGTGTCTAGCATCTGTTGGTGGCCAACCATAGGCTGGCATTGTGTTTCATTGTAAAAGAAAAGTAAGAGCATATTGGAATCCTCGTGAAAAGTTCTGTCAGAATAATGTTTTTTCCCTCTACAACTATTATTACAGAGGTTAGCATGGCCGGATATCTGGGCGGAATATTCAGCTCAAAAAAACATTATCCTGCTAAAATCCATCCTCTAATTATCATCGTTATTTTTCATCATAGAAGAAAAGTAAGAGCATATATTTTATCCTCACAAAAAGATGTATCAGAAGAAGGCTTTCTTTTTTCTCTATGGATAATACTAAAGAAGTTAGCAGGTGGATATTCAGATCAAAACAGCATCTGTCTAGTACTATCTTTGCTTCGTAACTTCCTCTATGGACAACCACAAGAAATCACATCCCTCCTCCTCCTACTCCTAGTCCCTCCTCCCCTCCCCTTCACCTACGCTACCATACCCTCCCCTCCCCTAACCCTACCATAACTCCTCCCCTCTAACCTCCCCCTCTCCCCTTCACTTCCATCCTCCTTCCTCCTCCCCTCCCATCTCCCCATATTCCCCCTTCCCATACTCCTCCCCTCCTGCTCCTTCCATCTCCTTTCATCCCTTCCCTCCCCTACCCCTTCCTTCCCCTCCCCATCCCCCGTCCCTACCCCTCCCTGTAAACAGGGCTTGTGATGCTTTGCTTTGTATCTAATGTTGTTTACAAATGAATCAATTCCTTATAGTTCTGCACTGAATCAGTAGAGCTTAGAAGAAACATGAGCATCTTTGTTCATATCACTACTAATGCTTCTCTGCCATTTTTATAAATTGATGAGTATACACATATATATATGAGTATATACTTTATTGTCCATCTATCTATCACCCTCCTTCCTCCTTCCCACTTCCCCACCATTCCCCCTTTTCCCTCCGTTCCCCTTCCCCTCCCCATCTCCCTCCTCTCTTTCCCAATTTTCTCCCTTCGCTATTCTTCTTCCTCGCAATCTATACTTCCCTCCCCTATCTCTTCCATTAATCTCTTACTCACCTTCCTCCCCTTCCCCCTTACCCTTTCCCCTACCCTCCCCACCCTTCCCCTTCACACCTCCTACTCACTTCTTCCCCTTCCCCCTCATCCTCCCACTCCCTTCCCCTCTCCCCGTAGTAGCCATCTTGCTTGGTGAGACGTACCCGCGTGAAGTCACAATAATCAACAGATATCACAATTTAACATACGACTAGAATTTGAGAAATATCTAGAAGTGTTCGTGAACTAATCGGTGATAAGATTAGTGTGAAAATAGTAGGATAAAGCGTCTTCTAAGTTAGTTTATCAAGTGTAATACTATAAATCAGAACAAGATGGCAGTAAGTTCCAACTGCGGAAAAGGTGCGTAATTTGGCGTGTCTAGCAGATTCGCAATACGATGAGGTAGCAGGAAGGGAACTGGCATTTCTCATCTATGAAAATCAGCAACAGTCCTAACCAAAAAGATACAAAAGCATTCATAGATATATTAGAAGGATATAATCCTTCAAACTGGAACAATCTAATGAAAACATCTTGAAAATAATTGCAAGAAGTTCCAAATAAAATCCAAGTGGTCAGAGACTCATAAAGAAAATATACATAAACCAACATATTCCGACAAAGAAAATGAATAAGGTGAATCTTGTGAATATACTAATTGATGCATTAGGAAAAAGAATGCCAAAAGCATGCAAACTGTGTAAGGTTTGGTATAGCATAGTCAATCCACAAAACCTAATCAGAAAATGTGCTGCATGCAACATTCCGACCCATCCACAGTGTGCTGAGGTAATACAAGATTTGAGAAAAGATACAAAGAATTTTTTGTTCAACATGTCTATCATGGATAGACAATGTTATTAAATCAAGATGAATGTACAAATAGTTGAGGATGAAGAAGAAGAGGAAGAGAAGAAGAAGAAGAAAAAGAAGAAGAGGAAAACGGAAGAGAAGTAAACAAAAATGAAATGACAGAAAAAAATAAGGAAAACAAAGAACAAGATAAAAGTATGGATGCAGAGATACTCATTGATACTACATATGAGGCAATAAAGCAGCATACCTACGAAGAAATAAATTACGATATGACAACAGAAAAGCAAATCCCGAAGAGGCTCTACCCAGATCTATACAATGACGGGAAAGAGGAAAAAATAGACAAGAAAGACAAATCTGCAACCTTTTGAAAAGAGGGAATTGCAGATTTGGAGAAAGATGTTACTACAAACATCCTAAGATATGTCAAAAACTATGAAATATATGGTAAATGTGCATACTTAGATGGATATGGGGATGATTGCAGAGATCTGCATCCAAAAATATGTAAAAACCTAAAAGAAGGAAAAGGATGTAAGTTCGACAAAAAATGCAAATATATGCACCCTGTAGCCATGAATCATAATCAAATAAATAACCAACCAAGTAATAAAATCCAAAATAAGAAAGAAACAAATAAAGAGAGAAATCAAGAATATCAGGTAAAAGAGAAAAGCAAACCACAATGAGATATGCCAGAGGTCAGCAAAGAATTTCAAAGCATCAGCTCCGAAATTCTACTCAAGAGATAATAACTGTATTTATTATGCAAGAGGATATTGCAGAAACGGAGAAAATTGCAGATTCAGACACAAAATGAATAATTATGATGAAGGAAGATCAAATATTATGGAAAAGTTGGATTTTTTAATGTCAGAATTTCTGGAAATGAAAAAAAGAACAACATACCAGAACAGGAAAGAGACATGGGAAAATCCTTATTACTATCAGTATTAAATGAAGGAGAAAACACGCAAACCATCATAGTGATGAATGCGCAGGGTTAGTTACGAGTAACTCAAAAAGAAAAATAGAGTACTTAGAAGAACTAACCCAAAATGAAAAGAAAATAGATATAATGAATATAAGTGAAACCTGGTATTCCCAAGAGACTGGAATGATGATCAAATAAAAGGGTTCCAAACTTATAGATCGATGAGAAAAAATAGGAATCAAGGGGGAACCGCAATATATGGGAAAGACAAAAAACAAGGAAAAATATATGAGAAATATAGTAACTCAGAATGTGAACTAATAGCGGTAGAATTTGAATCTGAATTGATGAACATAGTAATATATAGACCTCCTAATACTAAAGAGTTTGACTTAATAATTGAAAAATTGGATGATATATGTAGAAATCACAAGGACTGGACTATTCTCCTATCTGGTGACTTCAACTTCCTTTCGTAAAGAATGGAAAGAACGAATAGGAGATTGTGGTTGTACTTATACATATAAAAAAGAGAGTAATAGTTAGTGCAGAAGATAAGAGGCAATTTGAAAAGCTATTAGATATGCTACTAGAATACAACATTCAACAAATAAATCACCTGCCAACAAGAAAGGAAAATACTTTAGACCTAGTATTTGTGAACGAGATGAATTATGTTAAAGAAATAATAGTTTATAATGCGAGTATTTCAGACCATAATGTCATAGAATTAAACAGTTCATTCCAAAGCAAGTGAAAATAGAGATAAGCAAGAAATGAAAAGTGGGAAGGATATGGAAAATACAACTTCTACAGTAAAATATAAAATGGTCAGAAATTAATGAAGAATTAAACAAAGATTGGGATAACATTTTCGTAAGTGATGACATAAGGGTAAATACGGAGAGAAAAGAAAAACATCATTCATGCATCCAAGAAGACAGAAGAATCTTGTTCCAGAAAATCAGAAAGTGGAAAAAAGGTCTTGCAAAAGAAAAAAATGCATGGAAAGTATAGAACTAAAAAGTAAGATAGAAAAATGCAGAAAAAAAAGATTATACAATCAAAAGAAAATGAAAAAAACGGGACTTGGAAGAAAAAACCCTATTAAATATCAAGCAAAAACCCCAACTATTATACTCATATGCGAAGAAGATGAATAAAAGAAGAATAGAAATAGGCCCTCTGAGAATTGAAGGGAGATTAACGAATGAAAAAAAGGAAATTTGCAAACAAATACTGGCAGAACGATATAAGAGAGAATTCACCCCTAGAATAGATAATGAAGATAATGATATAGAAGTAACGGGATGAAAATAGTGAATATTTAGCTGACATAGATATTAATGAAGCTGATATTGTGCAGGCTATTAATGAAATTAAAAATGAGCTGCTGCAGGGCCTGATGGAATTCCTGCTATTTTGTTAAAGAAAGTAGTTCATTCTATCGCAAAGCCACTTGCAATATTATTAAGACAAAGTGTAGATACAGGCAAGATATATGATGAGCACAAATTAGCGTATATTACCCCTACTTTCAAAAGTGGATCAAGACTAGAGGCAAGTAATTATAGGCCTGTGAGTCTAACATCACATATAATGAAAGTGTATGAAAGGGTAATGAAGAAAAAATATTATGAAACATTTAATAAAAAATAATTTGTTTAATAAAGGACAACATGGTTTCGTACCCGGAAAAAGTACACAAACCCAACTGTTAGTCCACCGTGAAACATATTCAAAAAATATGAAAAGCGGAAATGAAAACAGATGTGGTTTATTTAGACTTTGCAAAAGCTTTTGATAAAGTAGACCATAATATATTAGCGAAGAAAAATTAGAAAACACAATATCGTGGATAAAGTAGGAAGATGGTTAAAAGAATTTTTACACACAGAAACAGATAGTTATTGCAAACGACGAGAAATCGGATGAAGCCAAGGTAATATCCGGTGTGCCGCAAGGTACGGTGTTAGCTGCAATACTGTTTTGTTATTATGATTGAAGACATAGACAATAATGTTAAGGATTCGGTAGTGAGTAGTTTCGCAGATGACACAAGAATAAGTAGAGAAATTACTTGTGATGAAGATAGGAACGCTCTACAAAGAGACCTTAACAAAGTATATGATTGGGCAGAGGTAAATAGGAATGGTATTTAACTCTGATAAATTTGAATCAATAAATTATGGAGACAGAGAAAGAAAGCTATATGCATATAAGGGACCTAATAATGATACCATCACACAAATAAGGAAGCAGTTAAAGACCTTGGTGTGATGATGAATAGGAACATGTTTATGCAATGATCAAATAGCAACTCTGTTGGCAAAATGTAAAGCAAAAATGGGAATGTTGTTACGGCACTTCAAAACAAGAAAGCTGAACACATGATTATGCTTTATAAAACATATGTTCGTAGTCCACTTGAATATTGCAATATGATATGGTACCCACACTATCAAAAGGATATTGCACAAATAGAGAGTGTACAAAGGTCCTTTACAGCTAGAATAGAAGAAGTTAAGGACCTAGACTACTGGGAAAGACTACAATTCTTAAAATTATATAGTCTGGAAAGGAGAAGAGAACGCTACATGATAATTCAGGCATGGAAACAGATAGAAGGAATAGCAGAAAATATCATGGAACTAAAAATATCAGAAAGAGCAAGCAGAGGTAGATTAATAGTGCCCAAAAATATCCAGGAAAAATAAGGAAGCACACAGGACATTAACCTCCACTACGCACCAGCATCGATAATGCAGCGTCTATTCAATGCGTTGCCAGCTCATCTGAGGAATATATCAGGAGTGAGCGTAGATGTGTTTAAGAATAAGCTCGACAAATATCTAAACTGCATCCCAGACCATCCAGATTGGAAGATTGCAAATATACCGGAAGATGTACTAGCAACTCTCTGGTAAGACATTAGAGGTGCCTCACACTGAGGGACCTGGGGCAAACCGAACAAGATGTAAGGTAAGGTAAGGTCTCCCACTCCCACTCCCCTACCATCCCCATTCCCTCCCTCCCCGTAAACAGGGCAGGTGATGTCGGTAGACTTTGCAACGACTGTGGTCTATAAATCTCTGGTTGTTGACGAATCTCTGTGTTTGTTTGTTGCCGTAAAGATTCAAATCGTTCGTTCTGTCACTTCCTTTTAATTTCTTGTGCTTAATCGATGTAGCATAAAAGAAACATACGAGCACTTTTATTTATTTTTATTTTTTTATTTTTTGTTTTAGCTGATAGGTAAGATAGGTGAAAGAAGAGTGAGGGGAGTCAGCTTATATAGCTAACCATGGTAGGGAATAGTTTAAGAAGTCAAGTATCAGTAAGAGTAATGTAAAGTGAGGTTTATTCATAATTTTATATGCGTAAGGGTGCAGTTTTATTAATGCCCAACCAACGTTTGGTTTGATGATTAGAGGGCTCATTTTCTAGTCAATTTTAAAGCAAACTCTTTATGGTTTTTGTCGAATGGAATTATACGAATGCAAAAAAGCAAATTTCATCTGATTTGGAGATTAATGCAGCCGATTCATTAGTGGAGGACAAAGGTTATAATGATGATTGGGTTTAATGAAGGTTTACATTACTTAAAACTATCAAAACCGATATAAAATTATAATTTATACAACAACCGGTAGCACACTACAGTCATAACCAAAAATTGATATAATGAAATCAATATGTAAGTAATAAATGAAAGTCATAAATCAGGGAATTCTAAATCTAAGAGAAGGAATCCTTAATGATTATTTGTATAATTAGATTGAAATTTCCTTATAATTGTAATTTGTCACTATACCATTACATAACTGTCAGATTCATTCATAACTACACACATCGATATATAATACATACATACACACGCACACACACACATATATATATATATAATATATATATATATATATATATATATATATATATATATATATATATATATATATATATATATATATATATATATATATATATATATATATATATATATATATATATATATATATATATATATATATATATATATAGTCCAATAATATGAAATTGTTCCAACTCTTTGTTTCTTCAAAAAGAAAAAAATACAATAAATGGACGTCACGGAATGATATTAATAAAGAAAAATTAATATCACGAATATTTTGCAGATTAAAAAGAACGATCGCTGTAGTCAAAGTCTATGTTAAATTCAGCCCCAAAGCAAGATTTGATGCAGCACCAAACAGACCAGTGACTCGTTAACAAGGAGATACAATATGACGTCACGGCTTCCATAACATCGAGGCAGAGCCTAAACTGACTTCAGATTCCTCCAAGACTCCTTTCATGTCCACAAATGCTTCGATGGTATCAGAGAGCCATTTTCTACACGAGAAACTACTGTAGTCAGCCTAATTACCATTTAGGTTACCTTTGGTTAAGTAATTTTGTCTAAGCCAACACTGCAGGCTGACCTGTCTTCCCATATATTTGGTCATATATTTAGGCCTATTTCATCAGGAAGCTTGTATAATGGACCGCCGAGTACTTAGGTGCAATTTATGTAATCCTGTAATGTTGAACCTGGATTTGTCCTACATGATATTAGCTTGCTCTTTAAAATAATAATAATAATGATAATAATGGCTATTTCAGCGGCGTTTATTTTGTATAGAAGTTTCTCTATCCTTCTTATTACTGACTTTTCATCTGTACTGAAGTTAGCTATTAAAACGCCAAACGGGGGATTCATGTCAAAAACGTGATATTTGTCAAACTGAACAAATTATACAAACTGCAGTACAAATTGGATCTTAAGCCTAATTGACAAAAAATAATAAATGATTCATTCTGGATTCCTCTTGCTCAGGGTCGTCTGCTTTCTCTCTCTCTCTCTCTCTCTCACTCACTCTCTCTCTCTCTCTCTCTCTCTCTCTCTCTCTCTCTCTCTCTCTCTCTCTCTCTCTCTCCTTGCAAAGTTTGTCCGTAAACCCAGAAGGACATCGTGGGGCAGGTGTTGTGGGACTGAAGTTCTTGGGTGAGTCCTACGGGATATATAGTCTGTTGCACAGGAAGGGATCCTCAAAGATTGGGATACAAAACTCAGGATGCAGATTCTACAATTCTCATGGAAGAGAAGAATGAACTTGCAGACAAGAATGCAACTGAATTCGCAATACAGCGCATTGAATTTGTGGTTGTAAAGGAATGTATTTTGTATGGCGCATGTCAGACCTGTTATGAATTTTTTAAAGTAAAAAATGCGGGGCCCATGAAGCTTTCAGCCATGGCCCACTGGTGGTCTGTCCTATAGCCTTGCCAGACGAACGATCATGGCTAACCTTAACCTTAAATAAAATAAAAAAAAACTACTGATGCTAGAGGGCTGCAATGCGGTATGTGTGATGATTGGAAGGTGGATGATCACCAAACTAATTTGCAGCCCTCTAACCTCAGTAGTTCTTAGGATCTGGGGGCGGACAGAAAAAGAGCGGATGGACGGACAAAGCCATCTCAGTGGTTTTCTTTCACAGACAACTAAAATTGATGTTGAATTTGGTATAACCAGAACTTCGTATAGGATCACTTACGACCAGGAATGTTATCACTTTCCAATTTGCAAGTAGAATATTTCATATTGGGGTTAAACACTTTGGAAGTGAAAGTGATTTAGTTCAGATTGGAATTGAAATAGTTCACACATGGAAATGGAACTCTCTACAAATCAAATTACAACGAATTGTTTTGGAATTATAGCAAACTTAACATTTAATACATATTTTTTATTCTGAAAGAAAATTAACTAGAAATGCTAAGTGAATACACCGGTTTAAAACATGGACTCGATCATTTTCATCCATAGCCCATCTAAAAATGCTAAAAAAAATAATAACATTAAAAACAAATCTCATTTGTTGTTAAAGTTTTAAATGTGCGGTTTATATTATTTAACTTTGAAAATTTTCTTGAAAAAATCAGTGAAGATGATTGTTTTTTTTTTTTTTCTTACATTTCAAATGCCAGAAAACTCAGTTTTTCAGAAAGAATTTTGTTGTTGTTGTAAATTTCACGCGACAAATTACTGCCTTATAACCCAACTGCATATATTCATTTACTCAATTGGAAAAAGATTCTTAAAACAAAAGAAGCTGAAGATCAGGAAATTTCTCAGAACTAAAATTGCGTTCTGCTCCATGACCCCTATGGGAGTGGAGAGAGGAACTAATGACATCAATTAAACTCAGTTAAAGAAAGAGGTTGAATTCTTCCACAGGAAACATCGGATTTCCTGCTCCGGTTTTTGTTCCGTGTCAGGGGAAATGAAGCCAATCAAGACAAGGGACTGAATGCAGGAAAAGTGCTGCTATAAAATGGCTGGAGAGGTCCTTCATTAGATGCAAACATCTGTACTTCAAGGATACTGTTACTATATATATATATATATATATATATATATATATATATATATAATATATTATATATATATATATATATATATATATCTAATGTCTTATCGCTTGGCGATAGACTTTTTGTTTTTTTTCCTTACGGCTGTTATCCGTAAGTAATGTTTGGTTCCTCTCATCTCCCTTGGATATCTTAGTAGAGAGGTTCTTTCTTGTCTAGAGGAGATGATTCAAACAGGCTAGTTGAACAAGTTAACAACTTTATTCTGTAACTCCATACTAGGAGATGCAGCTCGGTCGGACGACCGATATGTTTGACTGTTGGCGTGGAACTGCCATTCTAAAGCATCGCGTCGATAGCGGAACATTAGCTATCTAAGCAATTCATATAAAAACACATACGTAGTCTGCCGGCTCGGAAGTTACAAGTTTCCGGCGTAGGTTAACAGGTCAACCTCTTCCCATGGAAGTTGTTGTGCAAAGTTATCATAACATAAAAATGTTGACAAAGCTTTGAGCTAGATCAGGCTACTGCAGACAACGCATAGCATAATCTAAGGTGTGCTTTGGTCACGTAGAACCCCTCCTAATGCCATGACCCCAGGTCACTGGTTTATATATAATGTAATTCTTACATTAGGCTCGGTCTGCTACCTATTCAAGCCTTGAATAACAAAAAAAAAAATTACTTTTAAACATTGTTCATAGGAGCGTGCTCGTAACATACCAAGTGATTAAATGCATAAAAGATTCTGTTACATACCCTTGTTGACATATTCATAAACAAAGATAAATGCATGGAAAATATAGATCCATGTTTGGTAATAATAATGATTATGTACCCAAAAATAATAAAATGGTAAAAATCAAAACATGTATACATGATTAATATGATAACATGTAACCTGATTAAGAATAATGGTTACTAAATAATGATTATAGCATGATCATGGATAATTGTTAAAGAGTACTTGTCACTCTTTATAATAGATAAATATAATTGTATAATAGTATAACAATGTAATTCTGCAGAATTCAACTATATAGGGCTGATATTTTATTAGGTGCCCGAAAAATACCTTTAGGAATATATTAATGTATAATATTGGGCTATAATGATTTATTAGGCGCCCTGGAGATACTTTAACTGTTCAATGCAAAGGCGTGAGTCTTTCTTGTCCTACATTGTTGCCAGCATACGGACCGCTTTTCACACACAACACAATTCCAGACAATTCCCTAGGCACGAACTGAAGTGGCCAGGTTCAGGCGGCCCTAAACGCAAACGACTTGAGTTTAACGGGTACGTCATCCAGACGGGCCAGTACGTTCCCTTGGAGATCCTTCTGTTTACGCCTCAGCCTACGCCAAGCAAAGATGTTGACGGCGATAACCAATATGGCCGTCACGCTGAACACGGCTAGCAGAATGTAGTAGCGAAGATGTTCTCCACCTGCATAAGTCGATGACGCGTGGGTCATCTCAGCAGTTGCGTCAGACGATGAGCTACTCGCGCGTTGTATGGGAGAGGTAGTGATGGGATGATTGTTGTAGCCCACACGTGTAGTTCGCGAAATACGCCTTCTCACGTATTATCGTGTTGACCCCTCTGACGGTATAATTTGTAGATTTCCCCGTACAACCATCGGCTGCTACGAAGATAGGGGCATGGGCGGTGGATGTGTCCGGACACACGACGTCGAATCCGGCCTTATCATAACGGATCCAGGACCCATTATTCATCCTGTAATTGAATTTATTACCGTAAAAGGGATAAAGTTTCCCCAGACAACCTTCGCTTGTATGAGAGAGAGAGCCGTTTAGCACTATGTCTAACTCACATGAATCCGTTGATATAGGATAGAATTCAAAAGAGTCAGCTGTACAAATTTTATTATTCATGGCTTCTGAACAGTGAGTGAGTTTATCTAAGTCTTTAATGGACTGTAAATGATTTCTTATCAGAAGAAATCAGTACATGCCCTGTTAAAATTGGATATTACTGGATTTGAGTTATTCGTCATAAAAGTAGGAAACGGAGGTGCTATTTTGTATGATTGCCAAGCATCGGAAGAATCAAAAGGAATCGTGATCATAATTCTATAATTTTCTACGCTGACTGATATTAGGCTATAATAGAATTCTACTTTATGGCATCCAATAAAGGAATATAACCTAGCTTCTCCCGTCCGTTTTCTAAAGTTAACGTCAGATCTTTTATAGGCATGAGGTGAGGAGATAACACACCCTTTGTTGCTAACGTAATTGCTTCTACGTAATCTTTTGACTTTTCAATAAAATGTGATATTTTCACACGGATATGATCTATTTTCGAACTATAGTAAGCTAAAGTAGCCAGCAAATGTTGAACTTCCATGACCTGATCGATATTATTTGAATGTTTCATTAACGATATTCATTATTTGATTGATCGAAGATACTGGCTGCGAAGTTCTGATAAGGCCAGTTTCCGTTTTGTGTTTCAAAAACTCATTCTTTTATTTGATTATTTATCTTGAGGCGATTTGAGATTCCTAAGCCTAGATTCGCAACTGATCCTAAGATGTTTAGTCCAGCTATAATAAGCGGGTTGCGGCGTTCAAGAGTATTGTGCCGCACAGACCACATCAGCAGGTCACGAGCGAGTTCTTCTGCCTCGGCGGTTTTATTTTGTATGTCATAAGACAACATTTCTGCGACGCTTAGCGTTTGAGCTAGTGAAATCTCTGAGTTAGCATGAAAATTACGTTCATGCATTTCCTTAAGGCAAATACCAAACCTCATCAGGTCATTCTTTAAGTTAAGGACGTCATCTTCAGGTAGGAAAATAGCATGCCATATCTACCTCGATAACAATATTACTTGACACGATGAATACATCATCGATTCTCTCGATAATCGAGCCATGATTAAAATTCTGTCTTTTAGTCTAGCACTCTTTCCATACAACAAAGATGTCTGAATACACAATATCACTCCTAACAATAACAGATTCATTTTTGAAAACCTGCAATGAGTAAAACAGATGTAATAACTCGCGTAAAAGAATAGGTTTACATACAATATGATTAATAGATATATATATATATATATATAAATTATTATACAAGTTTCATAAATACAACCATTTTTTCCTCACTCCATCTACCTTTCTTTAGATTCTGATATGGTGCCAATGGGACTATTCTCACACCAGTGGGTTTGGATACATTTTGAACCCTAACTCTATTGGCCGTTAAATTTTCTAAAATGTTAAACGGGCCTTCAAACTTAGGTGTCAGTTTATAATTTAAACCTTTACGCACGTATACTTGTATGTATACCTGATCGCCCACGGCATATGTTCTAGTTGGCTTAGCTATTTTATCATGATTTTTTTTCATTATTATCTGTGCTTCTTCTAAATTCTTACGAATTATATTATATCGACTTATGCTTGCATCCATAACATCCTTTAGAGGATTTGATAAATTAATTGTAGGCTTTAAGATGTGGAAAGGCGTTGCGGGCCGGATACCGTACAGTGCCTCGTGCGGTGTCATTTTAATAGACACGTGATACGAGTGATTAAGTGTGCTTAGTACCGCAGGTATGGCAATGTCCCAGTTGGGATCTGCCCCCCCACCTAAGGTGACCCTTAAAATGTTTAAAACCTTACGATTTGCCCTTTCCACTAGCCCATTAGACTCTGGTGATAGATCATGGTATTGATTTTCCTTTATACTAAGGAATTCGCACAAGGAGTTAAGGAAATGATTATTGAACTCCCCGCCCGAGTCTGAGATAATGATGTGTGGAATTCCCATGTTTACAAATGTAGCACTCGTAAAACTTCCTAGCGCACTCAACCGCGGTTTTTGTTTTAAGCGCTATAAGTTCTGTATATCGAGGTCAAAGCGTCTATAATTACTAGGAGGTGCTTATCCTCCTGTCTGACTCGTAAAATCCTGTTAATAAATCTAAATGTACTCTTTCAAAGGGTTGATTTGGCACGGGGTAAGCCCCTAGGCTGACAGGTGTCTTCGTGTGCCCTTTGTATTCTTGACAAGTGCGACAATTTGCTATGTGCTTTTTTATATCTCTAAGCATCGTATGCCAATAAAACAATAAGGATTTGGCTTTCTGTGACATCAAGGTATAACCCGGATGTCCGTGCAGTGGATTTTCATGCAACCATTTTAAGACAGTGGGTATGAGTGAGATAGGCACCACCACCTGGTTGTTATTCACTGCGGTGTGTTGCGGGTTTTCCTCGTCACAGATCTACACAGGATATTTTCCTGTAGGATATAATTTTCTGCTGCTTATACTTTAGGTATTCTTTTTCCTTCGGATTTCCGTTTAACGCAATGATGATTTTTTCTATTTGCGGATCTTTTCTTTGTTCCGTCTGTAATAGTTCAGCACTCCAGCCCAGATCTTCCTGTTCGGATATAGTTTTAACAACGGGCATGGAGGTTGAGATATCTATTAATTCAGCTAATGGCTCGGTACAAGATGAAGAGGGGTTGCGTGATAATGCGTCAGCAATGATATTTGCTTTCCCAGGTAAATACCCGATCCTCGCGCCAAAGTTCCTGAATGATCATGTGGGCCACCGAGTTTTCGCTGGGGCTGTGACTAAAGCTTTTAAAGGGAAAGTCGGCTTAGGGGCTTATGATCAGTGAGAACCTTGACGGGATAACCGTATATTATGAACTTAAAGTGCACGAGTGAATTAACAATAGCGAGCCCTTCCTTGGTCTATTACTGCATATTTACTTTCGGAAGGTCTCAGTTTACGTGAATAAAAAGCTATAGGGAAAAACTGTCTATCATATTGTTGAAGCAATACCCCACCTACTCCTAGGTCTGAGGCGTCTGTTGCTATGAAAAATTCCTTATTGAAGTCAGGAAATTTCAAGATAGGAGAACTACACAGTTCATCTTTCAATTTATCGAACGCCTGTTGATGAATTTCAGACCATACGAAATCTACGCCCTTTTTTATAAGATCGGTTAGGGGAGCGGCTATGATTGAGTAGTTGCGGATGAAGCGGCGATAGTAACTGCTGCACCCCAAAAATTGCTGTATTCCCTTGACGTTAATAGGTATCGGAAAGTTACGGATAGCCGACACCTTATCGTGGACGACTTTAAGACCTTCACTAGAAACCGTGAAACCTAGATAGACTAGTTCTGTTTTAAAAAATTCACACTACTTATCTTTACCCTTAAATTATGCTGCCTTAACCTTTGTAACACTAACTCCAATTTACGTAAATGCTCTTCTAATGTGTGGAAAAGATTACTAAGTCCATCCATGTAGGCATGTAGGATATCTCCCAACAAGTCTCCAAACACGACGTTTATCATACGAGTAAAAGTTATAGGAGCACAACGTAAACCAAAAGGCATACGCAAAAATTCATAATGTCCCCTGGCTGTGCTGAAGGCAGTGTATGGGATACTTTCTTGTTCCATCGGAATCTGATGAAATCCTTTTAGTAAGTCTAGGCTTGTGAAAAATATTTATTCTGGCCTAGTAAAGATAGGATATCATCGGTACATGGTACTGGGAATCTGTCAGGGATTGTTTCTTCGTTTAAACGACAAAGAAAATCTACGCATATCCGCCAAGTTCGATCTTTTTTCGGTACTACTATTAACGGAAAATTATAAGGGCTGTTTGATTTCCTAATGACTCCTTCCTTTAACATTTTACCTACTTCCTCTGTTATCTCATTCTGAAATTTCATAGGAAGTCTGTACGAAGGTACATAGATTACTTTCTGTTTGTCCTTGAGCCTGATTTGATGCTCTATGACATCCGTTTTTCCTAAGGTTCCATCCGTAGTGGAAAAACATCATGATATTTAGTTAACAGATTCAAAAATTTCTGCTTGAATTTCTTCGTTCTTGAATATCTTTATTGATTTTGTTTTTGTTCTTTATAGATTGCAAAAGGGTTTCATCCGCGACTGATTGAGCATGATTTATCTCAGCTACGGTAAGAATGCGATGTTTATAACTTCGGCATCCAAGATATGTTGATTTTTGTGGATTACTAAAGTGGTATTCAAATGATTACAGACTTCGATATTACATTGCTGTTGTGAGCCGACTGTATAAACGGCTTGTGTGACGGATACTCCGTTGTGTTTTCAGAGTTTCGGAAAGGATTAATGTTTCAGATCCTGGCAAGGTTCTTTTTACACGCACTAATATATTTGAAGTTTACGTTAGGCTCGAGAGTTTGCGTGCAAGCTGATATTACGGGTGAGCGAGAGTTCTGTTGGGTTGCTGTATTATTTCTTGGTTCATGAGACAGGTGATTGGCTTCCGTAATGTAAGTGACAACTCTGTCTCTCTTTATTATCTAAAACTGATTTTAGGGTATTAGAAGACCTATAGAATTTTCCCTTTGATATACACGCCGTGTTTTGCAGGTGCTAAGATAATATTTTGAGTGCCCATAGACGGGTATCCGATAAGTTACTGCGGGATACATATTAATGTTTTGTACAACGACAAAGGTATCAGCAAACGTGCGCTTACCGCCTTGTACTGTACATGAGTTACGCCACAACATTTAATTCATTATTCCCTATGCCTGAGAGCCTTATTCCGGACTTTTCTATAGGGAAATTTGAAAAGAGTAAATGATGAGTCCTTAAATCCATTATATTACGTGGACTACCAGAATCAAAGAACAAAGTGAATGACTTATGGTCCAAATTTACTGCATGTAAGGTTGGTCGCAACTCGTTTTGACTAATAATTGCATGAATTTGTTGTTGAACAAATCTACGGGAACCATGCACAGATTTTTTTGATTCGGCGTCGTGTCGAGGTATAGGGAAAATCAATTGTCTCACAATGATCTGATAAATGATTAAACTGATTATTTGATACAAAAGATGTTGATATTGATGACCCAACATCGCCCTCTCCCTCCCCCCTTGGAGTGAACTACGTGGTATTTGTTTTGTTTATCACACCCTGAAAATTCGCTTGCCCTTGCGAGTTCTGGCTAGACGGCCCAGGAACAGAGGTACCTGAAGCACGATTTGTTTGTTTCTGCTGTTGTGCAGAATTTCCGTTTGGTTGTTTCTTCTTATAGTACTGAGGACCCTTCTTTTTATTTGCACTAGCAACTGGTTGCGTGTTTGTAGCGTTTGTCTGTTGATTCCTCGATTAGCAACGGTTTATATGAATGAGTTGAACTATTGTGTATTGAACAAAAGCGCGTCCGACAGTCTGAAATCATGTGACCTGGTCGTTTACAGTTATAACAAACCATCCCTGCAACTTGATTATTATTATGTACCACATTTACTTGTTGTGGTTTGTTCTCATTTTTTGCAAAAACTTGAATGAGCGAAGGATCTAGGTCGGTACATTTAGACATGTGTTTTTTGATTTGTTTATACACATCTAATTCCGTACTGTCGGGCTGCAATTTTTTATCAAAACACCGTACTAACGCTTCAGGCAAACATTACAGTGATAGACGTAAGGTAGATCAAACGGATAAAATCTTTCACTTTGATTTTAGGCCCCAGCAACCCCACCCGGAGTTACATAAACTATCCTGATATTCATTTAGCCGGTCGGCAATTAGCGCCGCCCGCTCGACAACAATTGAGCTGAGTCATGGAGGCTTGGTTAAGGATATTTCTCAAAGCCAATACTACATCTAAAGCCTCTTCACCCCATACACGGCACGTAATCTTATTTTGAACTCGTCCCATGTAAGCGCTTCTTGGAAAGAAACCCCCTTAGATACGCACTTGCGTCGCCTTTAGCGAAGTCTACGAAGCTCTTGGCCTCCTGTAATTGTACTGCTGGGTCTGTGATGCTTTTTGCATTTAAATGAGCGTCTACAGTGAGATCCATGCCTCAACATTTTGAGGCAGGAACCCAGACCCGACCCACCTTGAAAAAGGGACGATCGCTGACCTCGCGCTAACGAGAGTCACCACGTTGGGGGTTGCCAGCCCGAGGTGGTTGCCATTTCGGCTTTCACTTTTTTCTTATCACTTCTATTCCTTGCAATCCTATCAAAATATCTATAAGAGTACACTCGACCACTACGTAAACGCATAAGCAATGTACTGTATAAGTATGTTATAATAATAGGAAAATCCCCCAAAAGATACAAAAATACAGATAATATGATAAAATATTATACGGAGAATTCCTGCAAGAAATGGTTAAGACAACTGGAAAAGAAAAAAAAATTAATCTGCGGGCGAGAACCTCGTAGTTGAAGATCGGTTCTGTAATGAAGGAAGATTAATATGGCGAACAACTCACCCCCAGAATACTGGACGATCGACTCTTGATGAACAACACTTCACTGAGGAAAAGACTGAATAGATAAAAATGGTACTTAGCTCCAGATTATATTGCGAAGGATTGTTGACATGGGATGACGTCACAGTTCCTGTCCACGTCTCGCGTCGGAAGTCGTGATGACGTCACGGCCTTCTCTCGGATGCACGATGCGCGGTAGAGTCCAAGATGGATGACGTCACAGCCTCCGTCCTTGCACTACTGCGTATAGCTGTCCACTCTGCGTCTTGCTCGTGAACGGGTGATGTTCCCTGTGTTTTGTTCTTTCGTTGATGTTCGATGCCGCCCTCGTCCGGTGTAGATACTCGAAGATAAGTGATAACAGTTGCTCAAACGTCAGTGTTAAATGCTTGTATTCCTCTCGATGAAGGACATCGTTGCGTCTTCATAAACTGTTGCGTTGATTGAAGATCCCGTTTCCTCTGTTTCGTTTGATGTTGAAGGTGGAAGTTAGTTCTTGTAGACCTCGGTCGGCTGATATGGGTCT
Source organism: Macrobrachium nipponense (assembly GCF_015104395.2). Classification (NCBI taxonomy): domain Eukaryota; kingdom Metazoa; phylum Arthropoda; class Malacostraca; order Decapoda; family Palaemonidae; genus Macrobrachium; species Macrobrachium nipponense. The sequence continues at coordinate 15,360,984 of NC_087209.1, read as the reverse complement.
TGTTAATTATGTTCTTCGTTTATTAGCTGCCACCATTTTCTAATGTCTTATCTCTTGGCGATAGACTTTTTGTTTTTTCCTTACGGCTGTTATCCGTAAGTAATGTTTGGTTCCTCTCATCTCCCTTGGATATCTTAGTAGAGAGGTTCTTTCTTGTCTAGAGGAGATGATTCAAACAGGCTAGTGAACAAGTTAACAACTTTATTCTGTAACTCCATACTAGGAGATGCAGCTCGGTCGGACGACCGATATGTTTGACTGTTGGCGTGGAACTGCCATTCTAAAGCATCGCGTCGATAGCGGAACATTAGCTATCTAAGCAATTCATATAAAAACACATACGTAGTCTGCCGGCTCGGAAGTTACAAGTTTCCGGCGTAGGTAACAGGTCAACCTCTTCCCATGGAAGTTGTTGTGCAAAGTTATCATAACATAAAAAATGTTTGACAAAGCTTTGAGCTAGATCAGGCTACTTGCAGACAGCGCATAGCATAATCTAAGGTGCTTTGGTCACGTAG
>NC_087209.1:15335466-15352966 GCF_015104395.2 Macrobrachium nipponense | reverse complement strand
TACGGGTTTTTACGCCACGCCAGAGGTTGCCACAGTAGTATATGCAAAACATGGGATGCAATTTGCAATGCATATTCCAATTCACATATGAATTCTAGTGGACCACTAGAAGAACTTCCATGTCCTCCAGAAGGACTTCCAATTCCACCAGAATTAATGCTGACTAGAGAGATACTCTACTGAAGGAGAGGGTGGATATGGTAGCCCGGTCCCACCCTGGGCTTCAGTGTCCCTCCTCTTCTTCAGAGAGGATCTCTCTTAGTAAGCATTGGATTCTGGTGGACCACTAGAAAACTTCCATGTCCTCCAGAAGGACTTCCAAAGTCCATCAGAATTAATGCTGACTAGAGAGATACTCTACTGAAGGAGAGGGGGGATATGGTAGCCCGGTCCCACCCTGGGCTACAGTGTCCCTCCTCTTCTTCGGAAGAGGTTCTCTCTTGGTCAGCATTGGATTCCTTCTTGTAGACCTGGAGGTCCTGTTGGTGGATCTGGATATCATTCTGGTAGGAGGTGGTTCTCATGGACCTGACAATGGCTGTATGTGGTGGACTTGGAGGTGGTTCTCATGGACCTAATCATGCCTCTATGTGGTTGACTTGGAGATGCTTCTTGGTGGACCTGAAGGTCCTTTTGGTGGACCTGATGATTCCTCCATTTGTTGGATCTGGAGAAAGAGAGAGCGAGAGAGCACTGTCGGGTTGGAGTGCTATGGCTCACTTTATGATCCTTCAACTTTTGATCTTGCACAGGTGGATGTATTCAAGTATGGATGGACAATTTGCAAAATCGAGTCAACAGGACAGAAGAGAGCAGAAGAAGAAGAGCAGAGACCGGAAACAGTGTGGGGGGGCCATCTAATAGACGTGGGGGGACGCCTAAAAGATGAGGGGGTGGACATCTAATAGACGTGGGGGACGCCTAAAAGATGTGGGGGGGATGGGGGTAGACACCATTTCCCTTACCTCTGTTCTCCTTCCTCTGCTTTCATCTGTACTGCTGACTCGATATTTCAAAGTGTCAGAATCCATCTAAACAGACATCCAGGAGCCATTATCTCTCCCAACCGGCACACATTGATGGAATACGATACTCTTCAGTGGGGGGAATCTCGCCCCTGAATCAAACCTTTTCATATTACCTGTTAACTTTAGTTTGTCCCTTGCCCATTCTGAAATTATTCTTTTCATTAGGGAGTCATGGATTTGTCTTTGTCTCAGTGTATGCTTATCTTCCAGTTTTGCTCGAGTCTTGGATTCCTTATTCCAGGATTTCTGTGCTTTCTCACCGTCCTTTTCCAATCTAGCAAAAATATCAGTGTAAATACTGAATTCTCTTCGTTCTCTGTCGAAGTCTTCTCTCTCTTTAGCTAAGGCCTTTCTGTCTAAATGGAGGGCTGCTAATTCAGACTTAAGTTTATTTCGTGCCATCTCAAGTTCCTGCATTTCCATCTTTTCCTTGGAGTCCTTCCTTTCCTTGGCTATAGCTTCTCTCACCAATTCAGTAATCAAGTCAATCTTTTCACCGAGGCCCTTTTCCTTGTTTATAGCCTCTATACACATATTAGTCATGGAGTCCACCTTTTGTGCCAGGCCTTCCAATTCTCTGTTAAGAGCCTCTACGGCCAAATCTGTAACACCAGGTGTTGAAAGGCCAAGGCTTTCTGCACCTGAAGCAACAGTTTCTTCTTCAACAGAAGAGGCAGTCGTTGACAGGCCAAGGCTTCCTATATCTGCTGGTGCTACAGATGAAGCAGGCTCACTTTCTTCCTCTTCCCAAGTTGAGAAAGAAGCCTCACTTCCTTGTAGCCAAAATGGGTAATCATAATATTCTTCCCAATCGAGGAATTCATAATTTCCCATTGAGCCTGCTGCTTGACATATGCAAAGCAGTACATCTGCAATAACACCTGGTATCTGGCCGGGCTTTGCCAGTAAAAGCAGCCCCCGCATGTGCTTCTCCAGGTGTTGTATCTGCTTTCCATCATCATGTCCGTAAAGGTCTTCCATTTGTATCAGCAAGTCTTTCACCAGACGATTCCTCTGGTGCAAGACCTTCTTCCATTTCAAGTTCCACCGATGTGGAATTGATTTTTGGAAGTGCTTGGGCTTTCTTGGGAGGGCCAGGTCACAGCGACATTTATGGACTTTTTCAATCTCCAGCTGGAGCTCTTCTTTTGGCGCCAATCGGAGATCGCATATGTGGCCCATAATGTGCCTAATCAGGTGTACATTCTGTGTGACCTCGTCCAAATTAGTCGCCTGCATTCTTAAATCTGCCATTGTCAGCTCCAAATTTGCCACTTGCAGCCTTAAATCTGCAATTACTGCATCCCTGTGCTGCAGCAATTTCTTCAGATTCATCTGATAAAATCGTGGCTTTATAAGTTCCAGGTGGACAAAATCCTGGCAACGGCACAGAATAATTTGCTTGAAGGCGATCTTCAGTTCCTCCATTCTGGCTGCTTCAAGTTTTATAATGTGGTACTGTATGTGATCCTTCAAGCCTACATATCTATGGTCTTGCTCTTTCTCTTTGAGAGCCCTCCAGAGCAAAAGCCTCCGCTTCATCAATTTATCCACCTGTTTGTGGCCAAAACTTGGTTCTTTTTTATTTTGGCAGAAACAGTTATGGATGCCGCTGATGAGGGTGTCTATGTGTTCCACAGGAGCATATTTCAAAGCCCACAAATGAGCATACAGGTGACCGATCAAATCGAGATTCAGAGAGTTCAGGCAGCGTTTTGCTAACTGCAATTCCAGATCTCTCATGGCAGCATCTCGGCGATGAAGTAAATTCAATCGTTCCTTTGCTTTTCCTCTGGCGGTCTGGGCGTGCTCTCTGCGGGGAGATTTCTTTTTAGGACGTCTTTCCTTTCTAGGCGGAGGAATGTGGTCAAGAGCCTTTTTCTCTTGGGTCTTCCTTCCTCCTGTTTTCTTCTGTGGAGAAGGCCTTCTTTTTTTAATAAGTTCATATCCCCGAACTCTCTGGGTTTCGGGGCAAGGTAAACGAGCGTCCTTGACGGTGGAGAACGTAAATGATATAGTACAAAATCGTGCAGTGACACACAAAAAATTCATAAACAAGTTTTTTCATTTTTTGCTTGATTAACACCGACGATAGACGTTGACTGCAGGAAATGCCAGAGGCTCCGAAATCCCTCTGCGTCTTCGAAGAATCTGCGGCCTCTGCGGATGCAGGAGGAGAATCTTCGGATCCTAATCCTTTTGAGTCACATAGAGTTCTGAAGACATCTGAAGACGGATTATCTCATTCATTTATATATATAAGTACAAGCTGCACGAATTCCTATACGGCGGCAAACTCTCGATCCGTCTTCAAGTGTCTTCGGAACTCTATGTAACCAAAAGTATAAACACACACGAATACAATGTATACATGCACACAGACACACAAACATATATAAATATTATATATATTATACGTATATATATCGTATATATATATATATATATATATATATATATATATATATATATGTATATATATATATATATATATATATATATATATATATATATATATGTATATATATATATATATATATGATTGTATATATTCATATTCTTTCCCCCATGCCAAGTGATATGTATACCAATTTTGGTTGTGTTAATTGCTCAATGCATGTAAAAGGGGTGGCACATACACACACATATACATTATATATATATACATATATATATATATATATATATATATATATATATATATATATATATATATATATATATATATATGATATGATATATATTATATAAATATATAATATATATATACTATATATATATATAGGTATATGTATATATATATATATCATATATATATTATACATATGAATATATACTATATATATACCATATATATATTTTATATATATATATATACCATATATATATATTATATATATATATGAATATATATATATATATATATAATACATATCTATATATATATATATATATATATATATATCTATATATATTATATTATATATCTATATATATATATATATATATGTGTGTGTGTGTATATATATATATATAGATATATATATATATATAATATATTATATATCTATATATATATATATTTGTATAATATATATAGTATATATATTTGTATAATATATATATATATATAAATATATATATATATATATATATATATATATATATATATATATATATATTTGAAAGGATCCTGGTTCGCGTCCCGATCCAAGCAAGTCATATTATCGAGAAAAAATTCCCCGTCTTCGGTTAAGCATATATGAAAAATATATTAATTCCGTGGTAGAGCGAACTTAGATATTAAAGGACATTGTAGCTCGATATATGTATATGAATCACGGAAAGTGATATGCTTTATCTTAATATATTTAATAATATATAATATATATAAGAGATATATAATACTATATATATATATGTATATTATATATCTATATATATATATATCATCTATTATATATCTATAGATATATATATATATAATAATATATCTATATATATATATATATATATATATCTATATATATATATATATATATATCTTATAATATATATATGTATGTATGTATGTATCCCGATATATATAGACATATGTAACTCGGGTATGTTGTCGTTTCTAGAAAACTTCAATTTAAAGAGGAACAGGATAGAAAGAAGACATTATTATTTCCCTAAAATAAAACAAAGGCTCAGCCGAGCTTTCGGGAATACGTTACTTTTCCCATCATCAGGGTCACTTATCTACAAAATGATACTTGTCATTGCTCTTATATGATTTGCAGTTAACCTAGTTTTTATGCTCCTTTTTTACTTCGTGTTGTTGTATTTTATGGCCCATTTTTTAATTTGTGTTGTGTAATTCTAAAGTGTTTGTAATGTTTTTAAATATTGTCAATCAGTATAGTTTTCTTACTGTTTCTCTGTTTTGTTTCATTTTATAGATAGGTGATCCTGATGATGGGTTAAAAGCAATGTATTCCCGAAAGCTCGGCTGTGCCTTTGTTTTTATTTTAAGGAAATGTGATAATGTCGGAATATTACCCACGTCTTCTTGCTATCTGTCCTCCTTAGACATATGTATATATATATATATATATATATATATATATATATATATATATATTATATATATATATATATAGATATATATAAACATATATATCTAAACATATTCATATACACATATGATATATATATACTATATATATATATATATATATATATATATATATATATATATATATTTAAAACGTTTATATATACCTATATACATACATTTTATATGTATGTTTTATATACTATACTTACGTATAGTATATAAAACATACCTACTACATATGTCTATGTATATACATATCTATGTCTATATACATAATGAAGATCAGGGGGGCGTTTCCTTTGAAGGAGAGGGCTCAGCCCCTTTGTCCTCGAATGTGGGGCACAAGTACAGGTGGCCAGGATGTGATGGTGGCCCTCCCCTATGTAGTATGTTGGATGCACGAGGAGGCTCTTGAGGGTCTCCGCATGGAAGCACATAAGAGAGGACTTCGTTTTGGATCCAGTAGGAGGCTGTCCAGCCCTGAACATTCCCAAAAATACGAAACTTAACTCAAAAATGCGTAAACTTAAAAAGAGTTTGAATCAAGACTTCAAAGTTGTAAGAAGAAGAAAAACAATGAAATTGACTTAAACATTTTAGATTCTCTTTTAATAATAAAGACACTTCCAACTCTAAATACCCAGTTGTCAGCTGCGCAATTGTTTTGTAGTCTAACTAGATGTTGTGTTTGTTGTTATAATGTTTTTCTTCAGTCTCATCACTTCCATTGCCTAGATGGGTTCTTTCTTGTGTGTACATTTGTGTTACATACATGCATACATCTATATACACACATGTATTTATTATAATAGATGCCCAAGCCGGGAGAAATCTGAATGACAACCGATAAATCTCTCTCTCTCTCTCTCTACTCTCTCTCTCTCTCTCTCTCTCTCTCTGTCTCTATCTCTCTCTCTCTCTCATCTCTCTCTGTCTCTGTGGAAATTTGTGTTGAATCCGGTTTTCTGTGTCTTTTATATTATACTTTTTATTTATTTTCTGTGTTTGTTTTCAACATAATTTGTCTGAGTGCTTTGAAATATAAACTAGTAAGTCTCTAAAATTGTTTCCGCCTAGAAAATGCGATTGGAAAGTTAGTCGTGAAACGTCGGCCAGGAAACTGCTTTTTATATATACAAGATGCCTGTTCTCTTCTCTTCGCCTCATCTTGTGTATTATATTATATATATATATATATATATATATATATATATATATATATATATATATATATGTGTGTATATATATATATATAGTAATATATATATATATATATATATATATAAATATATATATATATATATATATATATATATAATATTTAATATGCATTAAATAAATGCTAAAATTATACACTACATAACCATCAACATCACAGAAGCCATCCGAAAAGAAACAGAAACAAGAGCCGGCAAGAAAACACATTTTACTGAGATAACAATGATGTCACAACGAGACGAAACAGATGAAATAAAACCACAAAAGGAAAATGGCGAAAAATACTGATAACCAGGAATAAGCCAGAGCGGGAGAGGGCGATCACAGTCTTCTGGACAAATACGGAATTTAACACGAAACAGGAATTGGGGAAAATGTTTCCTGTCACTGAGTCCCACAAGAGACACATTTTTTTCTTTCATCTAAACTATCCAGTGCACAAAATACATTCTTTTTTTTTTATTAATAACTCAAATTGCTCTCTTTTTTATATTTTTGCAAATATTTCGCGTACAATAATTACATTACATTTTATAACAGCGGTCTTCCATTTGAGTCACAGACAACAATGAATACCCATTTTCGAACTAACAGACAATAATGAATACCCATTTTCGAACTAACAGACAATAATGAATACCCATTTTCGAACTAACAGACCGTAAGCGGCAAAGGAAACGACGACATCGAACACAACAGAGTCGACCTTTTTCTAGAAACAGATTCCAGACATTTCCCTGGAAAGAAAGCCTTGCCGAAAGTCCCTCTGATATGTTCTGCGCAAAATCCATCTGCCACAATTCCAGTTCACTCTTAGGATACATCACCAAATCAGACAACGACGTCTTTTCACTCTACCCACCCGCATTGCTTGCAAGCAACCTGTCAATAACACTAATGCTCAATCATCAACTCGTTTCCATTTACAGTGGAAATTAAGCATTTAAATCTAAATAAAGTTTACTCGTTTTCATTCACAAATCTCAAACAACAGCTTTTTGAAAATATAACAAAGCTGGCTAACTGTGGTTACCAATATATATATATATATATATATATATATATATATATAGTATATATATATATATATATATATATATTAATTCTGTTTCACTGCAGTTATCCCATCAATCCTAACTTTCAATGTTGAAAATCTTCAGTCTGTGGTTTGTTTGCCAGAATCCCATGCATATAATTTGTATAAAAGTTCCCTCCCCAAAGTTCCCCAAAAGGAACACAGATCCTTCCCATTTGGTACCGTCTAGTAGAGGGCAATTCAACTCAGCGCTTCGTTTGGAAGGACAGTTCGAGATGATGATAAATAAGCTGCCTTGCACGTAACATACGACAGTTTTTTGCCTCGCCATTTTCCCTGATTACCGCAATGGCAATCGTACAGAACGCCGGTATCTCTATACGTTAACAAATAACTAAAACTACGTTTGCTATAACTCACACTCAAACCAATCCCAGTGCAGCTGAAGACAGCTGGAGTTTTCTGGTCCACACCAAATATCCCCAATCCCCCTGTTGACCACAACGAACCCTTTTGGTTGGATTATATAGTACATCCTCTTCCAAATGTACCGAAAGATACGTGCATATCTTACAAACACATTTCTTTATTGAGGGTATAAACGTATACCCCCACACATTTGATCAAATGAAATTATTTATAATTAATTGTTTAAATTTTTTTAATATATTTTTTGGGGGGTTTTTTGGGGGGGAGGGAGGGAGGGGGGGATTGACGATTTCCTGCTACTCAACATATTCACTGCAGTTTCAACCTTATTCGCGAGAACGGAGTAGTTTTCCTCGTGCATCGAATCAAAGTTATTACAAAAGATAATACCAGAAATACCCACACTATTACCGACCGGTGCCCAACCCAGAGGGAAGGAAATCCTGCCTGTCAGTCAAGTTGCCCAAACCATCATGGTCGATTTCTTTCTCCTTGTTGAGTCTGGCAGCTGTTGCGACCTCAAAGAAGCTGAACGAGTTTGGAAGAAGAAGCTGCGACCGAATTGGTTGATGACACAAAGACGTAAGAGTCGTCAGCAAACCCTCCTACTTTCATGACTGTCTGATCTGGAAGAGACTCTACCTATTATATCGTTGCTTTCTTGAATTGCCCTATAAAAAGAAGGCTGCCCCGCAGATTTCTGACAGGAAAAGGACTCCTTAGAAGGCCATTAATACTTACACAACTTGCACATTGTAATATTATTCCTTTGATTTAAATAATTAACATTAATTCTGCCTGAATACCAAATCTAGCTTACATTATATACAAATCCAATAAGCGTTCCATCAGAGGCTTCTGACCGATCGAGACTCAAGATGGCAGCGTCTATTTGTTTTCATTAGACTAAAACCTGACGTCTCGTAAGGTGCTGTGACACTGCACAGTCGATGACTGAGCAATAATGCTCAGGGGAAATGATGTCGTATATTACAAGTCTATTACAAGTCTATTACAGGTCGAGGGAGAAGGAGGCGTCTGTGGAGTCCTTCGTGAAAAGTGCGCCATATTCGAAACGAGTGTCAAGAAGTAGAAGAAGAGGAACAACAACAACAACAACAAGAAAAACAACGACAAGGATAAAGAGATAACTAGAAATAAGGTCGAGCAAAGGAAGGATCAGTCTATCATACGGACAATATTTCACAATTATTGAAGCAGCATGGACAGATGGAACAAGAAAGAAATGATTGGAGAAGGCCGAGTCAGTCCAAATCGAGCGAGATCCAGTAACCTGAGGTCAAAGCTCTGGTGAAGTTGCTGAAGAAGGAAGAACTGGCTGTGAATTATGCGTGACATCGTTCCACTTCCATTGTTCGGGAACTGGGAGTAAAACACAGGCATACTTTGTAGTATATCTGTAACAATTGCAAGGGGCCTGAATAAAGAAGGCATAAAAAACTCATTGAAGATGAACTTGTAGAAGTCAAAGCAATCTCAGTGGTATTAGCAGAGCTGATTCATACAGCATTCGGCTCGAAGAACGTGTGACGTCATGACCAACATAGATGAAATTCGATGTAAAATTGACAATGTTGGTAAAGATGTCAAGACTAGACAAATATGGAGAAAAGTTATGCAGAATCAACAGTAAAAAAAAAAGTGCTTTTGATCAAATGTGCAGACGAGGAGAGCACAGCAAAATAACGGCGCCAGTTGAATATTTACACACAAGAGATGGATGCTTACTTGACATTTTTCCAGTCAAAAAAACCTTAGAAAAGGCAAAAGCAGAGGTTCAGGGAATTACTAATATAGCAGTAAATGAGAAGGGTACACTTAAACCCAAAATAAAGCAGTATATGTTCAGAAGGTCGAAGATGACATTGTCAATAACATTATAAAGAAAAATCCGTGGATAAGTAGCTACTCTCGTCTCTGAAGACGACGACCTGAAAATTGCAAAGGAAATGAAAGCTAAAGATGACGAATACAAGCACTATACATACATACAGACTTAAAGATATACATACATACATACATACATACATACATACATACTACATATATACCATACTACATATATATATTATATATATATATATATATATATATATATATATAAATATATATATATCATCAACAGCGCATTACAAATACAGACGGCTATCTGAGATAGAGGTGACAAACTGAAGACGCTGTATAGCCGTCAGAGTGTACGTATATGACTGTTACATAATCCCCTATCAGTGCTAGAAATGTCAGGACTTTGGTCATAGTGTAACAAATTGTAGAAATAACCAAGTTTGCCCTAAATGCGGAGAAAATCGCACATGAAGTGAATATACTAAAAAAAAAAAAAAAAAAAAAAAAACACCAACTTAAAATGTACACATTGTGAAAAGAAAGGCCGAAGTGAGACTGAACATAAAACATATGATGGGAATAAGTGCTTCATATACAAAGAATAGGTGTCAAGGGCGAAATATAAATACGGATCATGGCTTTGATTAATAATTATCTTCTGTGCAATTTAGTAAACATACAGCCAGTAGGAAACAAAACCAACACTATTAGAAATCTTATAAATGATCACAATCTAGATATATGCACGCTAACGGAGACTTCCCTAAGTAGTAATGGAAGTGCTTATTTCTAAAATCTAAAGTAAAGACGAAGTGACGGCAGGGAATCGCAACTTTTCCGTGGTGGAGTGAGAATCTTTGTTAAACAATTATACAAAGTATCCATTATGAACCAAAATGTGTTCAGTACATCTGAATATATCAATACTAAAATGACACATACAAATACACAAACAAATGGCAAAAGGTTACAAACTACGAAGCACAAGTAAGAATTCGTTCAGTGACTTCCTAAACTTGGCTAGAAAAAAAAATAAAATGATTTGTGATGACTTCATCCTGCATTTACAACATAATGATGACAGCTATGTCAAAGGATTTATAGAGTTACTTGAAAGCCACGATCTTGTAAATGTTGTGTAGAAACTGACATCATTATTGAACCATTGAACCATCGACTTGGTGATACGAAACAAAAACAATGGGATTTTGAGTGACATACAAGTTGAGCCTGAATGCGGGATCTCTCCAATACATAAACTAGTCACATTTAGCATAAAGATACTTACGGAAACAAAACCAATTTTAAAGCTGATCAACTTATTGTTGAGAAAGCACAAAGACAACCACAGGAACTAGCGAGGAGTGCGAGTGTCACTTGAGAAATGCCTTGACAGGTGACCAGACATGCATAAGTTGTTTTGCAAACTACAGCAAAAGCATATTAGCATCAAACTACAATTATAAATATCCAGAGGTGACAAGGCAAATAATAGTTGAAAATAATACCGAATTGTTTAACAGTGATTTATGTGAAGCTACGGAAAAGAAAAGAAAAATGGAAGATCTATGAAAAAAGATCGAAAAAAATCAAGAAAAAATTAAAATTGGTCCCTGTATAAAGCAGCCAGAAATCAGTACAACGACTTAATTATGAAAATCAAGAAAATGTATTACAATAAAATGTTTCGAGAAGAGAAAAATCCCCCTAAAAAATACATGATAATTTAGCTGGAATATTAGGACTCAGGAAAAGAAAAGTTTGCTTGACGTAACCAGTGATCGAAAGAACTTGGTTGATTCTTTGTGAACTGCTTTGAAGAAAACATTGAAAGAATCTGTCAGAGTTCAGAGAAGGAGGTCCCTTCTGATCTCCCGATGATCATAATGAGTAATAGCAAATTCAGTAACTTTGAAGAACTGAACATGAATGACTTCCAAGAAACGACGAGAAAAGTAAAAAACACCTGCAGTGAAAATGGCCCGTTTCCCAGAAGCGACTTAAAAGAGGTAAAAATCTTTAATCTGTTGCGGGAGCTATATTTTGATATTGTCCAAATGAGTTTAGCTTCTAAAGGGCAATATCGAACCTATCGTACTGGAAAAGCCTCACTTATACTTAGTGCATTTGGTGAACCCCTTAAGCAAGAATATAGTATTTCTTTGCTTTGTTCTGATATGCTACATATGTATATGCCCTTTTAGTAGGAAGAATCACTTAAGTTTCCTTATCCGCATCTCATTCATATCATAAATGTTCACATCTCTCTCATAATCATTTCTCATACTTATTTTAAATTTTATCCTTTTAGAGTTTGGAGGCTTTTTATATGTTTATGTATGTGTATATGCATGTTTGTCTATGTCCATTTGTGTCCGAAATAAAGCTTTTGAATTTGAATTTGAATTTATCAAAACTTATAGAAACTGTAGTTCGCGAACAAACGTGGAAACACTTGAAACAATTCAACTTTATACCCGATGATCAGTCAACTTACAGAAAAAAACACTCAACAGAAACTATATTGTGCGCAATGACAAATGAAATGATAAACACTATGGCAAGTGTAAAATGTGGTATCCTGGTTATGCTCGACCTAAGTGCAGCATTTGACACAGTTGCCCATAGTCTGCTGCTTGAGGACCTGAGACCATCAGCCATTGAAGATGAAGTGCTCAAATTGTACAAAAGCTACTCAGAAAACAGGTAGGCTACAGTGGTTATATCAAATGTGAAATTAGAAAAGAAAAGCCTATCTAGAGGAGTACCCAAAGGCAGTGTCCTGGGTTCACTGCTATTTGGCATTTACACAACTGAATTAGCTAGAATCCTAAACAAGCAGAATGTTTGGCAAAAACTGTATGCTGATGATACTCAGTTCTATTCTCCTCTTGAAACGGTAGAAGATGCCGTTAGTAGAATTGATGCAATAATGAAAGATATAAAAATGTGGATGCCGACAATGTCACTAAAACTCAGACAAAACTGAGTGTATCTTATTTTGATCTGATAGTGCACTACGAAAATATGAACACTTCAAAAGAATAACTATTGACTCGTCATCCATAAACATTGTAGTAAGAGTGAGGAACTTTGGAGTATCTATTGATAATAAAATATGAATAAAAATAATTTATTGCATATTGTAAAAACCTGCAACTATCATATTAGAAACATTGCATTTACCAGAAAATATTTAAATGAATATACTCTGAAAACAGCAATTTGTAACCAAATACTTTCGAGGCTAGACTACTGCATCATTATAGACTACGGTCTTCCTAACTACCTATTAAGAGAGTTGCAAGGAGTGCAAAATAGAGCCGCCAGATTAATAAAAGGATGACGTTACCGTGACAGAATAACTTCGCCGCTAATTGAGCTACATCGGCTCCCAGTAAAAGCAAGAATAGAATATAAAACAAACATAGTCTTTAAAGTAAAAACACGGGGAACCAACATATCTAAGAAACTGCTTAAGCTTCTTTAGACGTGAAATGAATATTGTGATCGGATATGCAAGTGAAGCAAATGGGCTATTTGAACCTAGAACAAAATGGTAAGTCAGGTGAGAGAGCATTTGAACATTGCGCACCAAGACTACACAACAAACCACCGCCTGAAGTGAAGATCATACAAGAAGAAAGCAAATTTAAAAAAGACCTGATGACTCTCCTATTCTGCAGGAACGACGATATTGACGAGAAAACACTGAAAGACAATTCTAAAATGTGAGAAGCAACTTCTTTTGGGAAGCCCAAGGGCCCGCCAGAGAGGGAATCGTTCTCGTGGAGGGCTGGACACAGAACCAAACCAATGAACATTTTACACGAATATTATGCAAATTTAATCAATCAATTTTGGCAGTAGGGGAGGCATACTTAGTACACTTATAATTTAAATTATCAGTGTCAGAAATACCGGCCTTGGCACAAAAACGACAAGCTTTGATGGGAACCGGCTTAGTTTTAACATCCACTGTACTGTACTGTATTAGTCTTCTCTTCGAATGGCTTTAAATGAGAAAGAGTTTTATCCCTGACAGATAATTCAGCTTTAGCCTGACCCTGCTCATACCTTTCACAGGTTGCAAAGAAATGATCCGCGATTTGCTTAAGTGATGTAAACAACCCAGTTTCTTAATTACAGCTGATTTACGTCATTCAGTCGAGGCACACGCCTGAATCAGTAAGTCTTTTGGCCTCTTTGTAACCTTGTTTGTCGGCTTCCAATGAACCAAGTTACATTTAGCCATCCCTTCTATTTGTTGCTTCTGGAGTAAGAGCAAGTCCCTGTCTGGATTATCATAACTCTGGGTCGTGGTTTCCAATTCCCTAATGAATCTCAAAAAAATCTTCACCGTCCTTGCTTTGGAATTTTGGTAGAGGGGGAGTGGGTTGCCTTAAAAGGCTCCCAGCAAAATCAGTAGTTGATGAAAAAGGGAGGCTACTAGCATTTACACTGACACCCAACAAAGGCACACACCCGGAAAGCTCACCCTCCAGATCCTCGTTACTCAATTCCCCTGAAAATTTTAGTGTCTGTATTTTGGAATCCAAGTCACCTCAACTCTTCCAATACTCTATAAGAACACCTCGCTCTCCTAATAATCTTCTTTCCTAATAATCTCACACTGACAAATTAACACGTTCAATCCAGCTTTTATGAAAACAAATACATGCAAGCACCAATATAAAAAGAGTACAAGTACTGCAAATGCACAGCGAACATTTCTAAACATCAAAATGCCAAACGTCATTATAGTATATGCAACAACTTTACTTCGAAGCAAAACCCTCAAAGTGACGGGAAAAATAGGGTCACTCAAAATACTACATTACTTCGCAAAGGGATAAACATTAACTACGAAATAGCATAAACATTCAAAACTGAACTTTAAATAAATCGCCAAATATGTGAAACATTTACTACGAAATCGCAAAAATGGCAGTAATTCACCTCCTGTAACACGCACGTAATACACAGGGATTTTTTTCATTTATAAGGCTGATTAAAATGTTAGCAGAAATCAAGCACTTTACTACAGCATGCACTATGAATTTCAAGACATTTTGACCTTCATAAGTAGCCATGCATATCTTGATGGTCTACTTGTTTGAAGAAAAGAAGCTAATTGTCGACGAGCTTGTAAACCATTTTGCATTGTCGATAACAAATCATGAAACAAGAGAAAGTAGAAAAATGCAGACCTACTGAAAGTGCAAATTTTGTGGAAAGAACAAGAAGTGGAGTGTGCTTCAGGAAATTCATGAAGGATTTGGTGAAACCCAGGAGTCTCAAAGTTTGCCTGCACATCATGGAATTGCAGTTGCAATTTTATTTAGCCAGTAAGCGCTTCTATCGGCGCTCTGCTGGAGCAACACGTTCCAGCCGTCACCCCGTAAACTGAGGTGACTAATAACCACCCCCTCCCCTCTAACCTAACCAACCCCCTTCCGTCTAATCTTAAACCACCCCCCCCCCCCCCCCCGTCAACCTAAACCCCATCCCTCTAACATAATCCTCCCCCCTTCAACCTAACCTTAATATCACTCTCTCATCAACTCCCTTCCTGAAGTAACTAAACTTTCTCTCCCTCAACCTCACACAAACACACACACAAACCTTTGGCAATATCTGATGAAGGAGTCCCTCCTCCATCCTCCCTCTCCCCGTTGCTCTTCCCTCTCCCCCTTCCCAATAATTTAATGTGAACCTGGTTTTTCCTTACAACAACCCACTGAAAGGGCTGTTAGCAACAACATAATATATCAAATTCCATGTTTGGACTGCACTTCTTTTTGTAGAGGCCAATCAAGTAAGATTTAGAAGTGAGAATTAAACAGCAAAAGTATTCTGTCAAATCTTGGAACACATCCAATGCAATATTCATTCATTTAAGTGAAAACTCTCACCAGAGAAATTGGACTGAAGATCAGTGATTCCGAGACTGAAAGATTTGTCTTCACAAAATCTGGTAGAATCTGCTATCATACACCTTACCTCCAGCTGTAACTTTAACCTTAGTTCTGGCATGTGATATTTGAACCCCTGTACTAGTATAATATTCAAGAATGACGTTTAAGATAAAATCACTGACTTAATTACTAATTAGTTATATCACACTATTATATGTTCTATGCATTCGTTTGTTTAATAGCATTTTCGATAACAATCATTTTACAAAAATAGTTATTTTCCAAAAGGAGAATATATTAAGTGTCGTACTTTTATAAATTTGTGATTAACCTATTTATTTTAAGGTCATTTTTGGTGGTCAGTCTCTTCTGACCCTTTAATAAACCCCCCCCCCTGCTTCTGGGCCAGTTGGGCTTAATCCTTTGTAAAACCTGTCAAAGATTTATCTTTGTTTTGGTAGGTCCACTCATTCTTCAACTGTGTTGGATTCCAGGTGCATCTATTCGTTTATATAATCCCCATCTTCAGTCATCTGTTATTTATACAGCCTTCCTTGTAAACTTATTGTTATATTTCTCATCAGTCTGCTGCTGAAGGACTGTTGTGTCGAAAAGCCTAGCATCCACTCCATTGCTTCACCCTCCCTTCGTGGCCATTTGCCGTTATATATTCATCATCTTCCATATATTTATTTTTTTCAGTTATATATATATATATATATATATATATGTATATATATATATCTATATATATATATATATATATATATATAACCATATATATATATACATATACATATATATATGTATATGTATTAGGGCTTGTGCCTGTATGATAAGGCGCCCTATGAGGTAATGTTAGACTTGCGATAAATCTATACGCTAAGTCGGTTGGTATTGCACTTCCATATTCAATGGAGTGTCTGGGGGTTTGTAGATCACTTACGAAGTCAGTATTATCTTGTTGGTTATTACGACGATGTGTTAAACTCATGTTGGTTCAGTGAGGTTCTTGTAGAAAACACGAAGTATAAAAATATATATATTCTTGAAGTTTTACATGCTGAAGATCAGATATGATTGTACAAGTCTTCTATGACGATAGCTTGATCGCTTCTGCCAATGATGATGGCTAATCCTATTCCTCTACATGATAAAGCTTAGGTAAAGAGGTACAGGTCTTCTAATGACGATAGCTAACTTCTGTTCTGCTTGTCTACCAATCTCTGTTACAAGTTGATGAAGGAACAGACAGTAGTTCGAACATATGAACATACATACAAATGACATAGTTTCATACGAACACACAATCAAATGAGACACGCTACAGATCACGTAGGCGGTAGTTGTCTCAAGCAGGGAGCTTGGACTAATGTTTATAAACAATTGAATGACTACAGGTGACGGCATGTCGACTTAGCCTACATACTTATTGTATACGTCCATCTTTAGCGTCTCTAGTCTGATCACATTCCTGCAAGTTTTAGTCTTTTATATATATGGGACTAACATTCCATATTTTTATTATGTAAACACTTACATCAGCTCGGTCAGCTACCAAAACCAACTACTGAATATTACTCAAACTTGACTTGCATTTGACTTATAGGAGTGTGATACAGACACTATGTGAATATATATATATAATAAGTAAATAAAAAATTCATGGTGTACATGAATTGATTCAAGTAATAAAATATAAACAATGATATTGGTAAATAATAGTGATCACGTGATATAATGATACAGTTTTTCACTTCATTTCATTAAGACACATATGCTACAGAAAATACGAATGTACTCTGACAATTGCATAGAATGAAGATTAACATGATAAAAATCATATTTCATTTCATATGAATTGATTAAAAAATATAATGTTTATTGCTGATTGATTCGTTGA
>NC_087209.1:15332833-15334966 GCF_015104395.2 Macrobrachium nipponense | reverse complement strand
TCTGCTTTCATCTGTACTGCTGACTCGATATTTCAAAGTGTCAGAATCCATCTAAACAGACATCCAGGAGCCATTATCTCTCCCAACCGGCACACATTGATGGAATACGATACTCTTCAGTGGGAATCTGCCCCTGAATCAACTTTTCATATTCCTGCAACTTTAGTTTGTCCCGTGCCCATTCTGAAATTATTCTTTTCATCAGGGAATCATGGATTTGTCTTTGTCTCAGTGTATGCTTTTCTTCCAGTTTTGCTCGAGTCTTGGATTCCTTATTCCAGGACTTCTGTGCTAAATGTGGATCATTTAGCCCTTTCCCACCGTCCTTTTCCAATCTAGCAAAAATATCAGTGTAAATACTGAATTCTCTTCGTTCTCTGTCTAAGACTTCTCTCTCTTTAGCTAAGGCCTCTCTGTCTAAATGGAGGGCTGCTAATTCAGACTTAAGTTTATTTCGTGCCATCTCAAGTTCCTGCATTTCCATCTTTTCCTTGGAGTCCTTCCTTTCCTTGGCTATAGCTTCCCTCACCAATTCAGTAATCAAGTCAATCTTTTCACCGAGGCCCTTTTCCTTGTTTATAGCCTCTATACACATATTAGTCATGGAGTCCACCTTTTGTGCCAGGCCTTCCAATTCTCTGTTAAGAGCCTCTACGGCCAAATCTGTAACACCAGGCGTTGAAAGGCCAAGGCTTTCTTCTGCACCTGAAGCAACAGTTTCTTCTTCAACAGAAGAGGCAGTCGTTGACAGGCCAAGGCTTCCTATATCTGCTGTTACTTCAGATGAAGTGAGCTCACTTTCTTCCTCTTCCAAAGTTGAGAAAGAAGCCTCACTTCCTTGTGGCCAAAATGGGTAATCATAATATTCTTCCCAATTGAGGAATTCATAATTTCCCATTGAGCCTGCTTGACAGATGCAAAGGAGTATGTCTGCAATGACACCTGGTATCTTACCGGGCTTTGCCAGTAAAAGCGCCCGCATATGCTTTTCCAGGTGTTGTATCTGGTTTGCATCATCGTGACCGTAAAGGTCTTCCATTTGTTTCAGCAGGTCTTTCACCAGGCGATTCCTCTGGTGCAAGACCTTCTTCCATTTCAAGTTCCACCGATGTGGAATTGATTTTTGGAAGTGCTTGGGCTTTCTTGGGAGGGCCAGGTCACAGCGACATTTATGGACTTTTTCAATCTCCAACTGGAGCTCTTCTTTTGGCGCCAATCGGAGATCGCCTACGTGGCCCATAATGTGCCTAATCAGGCGTACATTCTGTGTGACCTCGTCCAAATTAGTCGCCTGCGTTCTTAAATCTGCCATTGTCAGCTCCAAATTAGCCACTTGCAGCCTCAAATCTGCAATTACTGCATCTCTGTGCTGCAGCAATTTCTTCAGATTCATTTGATAAAATCGTGGCTTTATAAGTTCCAGGTGGACAAATTCCTGGCAACGGCACAGGACAATCTGTTTGAAGGCGGTCTTTAGTTCCTCCATTCTGGCCGCTTCAAGTTGTATAATGTGGTGCTCTAGGTGATCCTTCAAGCCCACATATTTAGGGTCCTGCTCATTGTCTTTTAGCTGGGCTTTCAGAGCCCTCCAGAGCAAAAGCCTCTGCCTCATCAATTTATCCACCTGTTTCTGGCCAAAACTTGGTTCTTTTTTATTTTGGCAGAAACAGTTATGGAAGCCGCTGATGAGGGTGTCTATGTGTTCCACAGGAGCATATTTCAAAGCCCACAAATGAGCGTACAGGTGACCGATCAAATCGAGATTCAGAGAGATTTCAGGCAGTTTTGCTAACTGCAATTCCAGATCTCTCATGGCTGCATCTCGGCGATGAAGTAAATTCAATCGTTCCTTTGCTTTTCCTCTGGCGGTCTGGGCGTGCTCTCTGCGGGGAGATTTCTTTTTAGGACGTCTTTCCTTTCTAGGCGGAGGAATGTGGTCGAGAGCCTTTTTCTCTCGGGTCTTCCTTCCTCCTGTTTTCTTCTGTGGAGAAGGCCTTCTTTTTTTAATAAGTTCATATCCCCGAACTCTCTGGGTTTCGGGGCAAGGTAAACGAGCGTCCTTGACGGAGAACGTAAACGATATAGTACAAAATCGTGCCACTGACACACAAAAATTCATAAAGAAGTTTTTCA
>NC_087209.1:15315333-15327833 GCF_015104395.2 Macrobrachium nipponense | reverse complement strand
CAGCAAACCCTCCTACTTTCATGACTGTCTGATCTGGAAGAGACTCTACCTGTTATATCGTTGCTTTCTTGAATTCCCCTGTAAAAAGAAGGCTGCCTAGCAGACCTCTGACGGGAAAAGGACTCCTTAGAAGGTCATTAATACTTACACAACTTACACATTGTAAATATTATGCCTTTATTAAATTAACCAATTCTGCCTGAATACCAAATCTAGCTAACATTATACAAAACCAATATGCGTTCCATCAGAGGCTTCTGACCGATCGAGACTCAAGATGGCAGCGTCTATTTGTTTTCATTAGAATAAAACCTGACGTCTCGTAAGGTGCTGTGACACTGCACAGTCGATGACTGAGCAATACTGCTCAGGGGAAATGATGTCGTCTATTACAAGTAGTCTCAAAGAAAACAGGTCGTGGGAGTGCTCCGTGAAAAGTGCGCCGTATTCGAAACGAGTGTCAAGAAGAAGAAGAAGAACAACAACAACAACAAGGATAAAGAGATAACTAGAAATAAGGTCGAGCAAAGGAAGAATCAGTCTATCATACGAACATTATCTCACAGTTACTGAAGCAGCATGGCGAGATGGAACAAGAAAGAAAGATTGGAGAAGGACGAGTCAGTCAAATCGAGCGAGATCTAGTAACCTGCGGTCAAAGCTCTGGTGAAGTTGCTGAAGAAGGAAGAACTGGCTGTGAATTATGCGAGACATCAGTTCCACTTCCATTGTTCGGGAACTGGGAGTAAAACACAGGCATACTTTGTTGTATATCTGTAACAATTGCAAGGGCCTGAACAAAGAAGGCACAAAAAACTCATTGAAGATGAACTTAAAGAAGTGGTATTAGCAGAGCTGATTCATTCAGCATTCGGCTCGAAGAACGTGTGACGTCATGACCAACATACATGAAAATTCAATGCAAAATTGACAATGTTGGAAAAGATGTCAAGATTATGACAAATATGGACAAAAGTTACGCAGAATCAACAGAAAAAAAGCGCTTTTGATCAAATCTACAGACGAGGAGAAGGAGAGCACAGCAGCAGCCGCGAATCGTGAGCAAAATAACGGCGCCAGTTGAATATTTACACAACAAGAGATGGATGCTTACTTGTCATTTTTCCAGACAGGAAAAACTTAGAAAAGGCAAACACAGAGGTTCAGGGAATTACCAATATATCAGTAAATGAGAAGGATACACTTATACCCAAAATAAAGCAGTATAATATGTTTAGGAGGTCGAAGATGACATTGTCAATAACATTATAAAGAAAAATCCGTGGATAAGTAGCTACTCTCGTTTCTGAAGACGACGACCTGGAAATTGCAAAGGAAATGAAAGCTAAAGATGACAAATACAAGCAATATATATATATATATATATATATATATATATATATATACATATATATATATACATATATATATATACTACATATATATATATATATATATATATATATATATATATATATATATATATATATATATATATATAATCATCATCATCATCATCATCATCATCATCAAATGCACATTACAAATACGGACGACTATCTCTGATAGAGGTGACAAGATGTAGACGCTGTATAGCCGTCAGAGTGTACGTATATGACTGTTACATATTGCCCTATCAATGCTAGAAATGTCAGGACTTTGGTCACAGTGCAACAGATTGTAGAAATAACCAAGTTTGCATTAAATGCGGCCAAAATCGCACATCAAGTGAATGTACTAAAAAGCACCAACTTAAATGTACACATTGTGAAAAGAAAGGCCGAAGTGAGACTGAACATAAAACATATGATGGGAATAAGTGCTTCATATATAAAGAATAGGTGTCAAGGGCGACATATCAATACGGATCATGGCTTTGACTAATAATTATCTTCTGTGCAATTTAATAAACATACAGCCAGTAGGAAATGAAACCAACACTATTAGAATCTTATAAATGATCACAACCTAGATATATGCACGCTAACGGAGACTTGCCTAAGTAGTAATGTCAGTGTTTATTTCAGAGATAAACGAAGTGACGGCAGGGAATCGCAACTTTTCCGTGGTGGAGTGAGAATCTTTGTTAAACAATTGTAAAAAGTATCCATAATGAAACAAAATGTGTTCAGTACATCTGAATATATCAACACTGAAATGACACACACAAATTCACAAACAAATGGCAACAGGTTACAAACTACGAAGCACAAGTAAGAATTCGTTCAGTGACTTCCTAAAATAGAATGATTTGTGATGACTTCACCCTGCATTAACAACATAATGATGACAGTTATGTCAAAGAATTTAGAGAGTTACTTGAAAGCCACGATCTTGTAAATGATGTGAAGAAACCGACATCATTATTGAACCATTGAACCATCGACTTAGTGATACGAAACAAAAACAATGAGATTTTGAGTGACATACGAGTTGAGCCTGAATGCGGGATCTCTCCAATACATAAACTAGTCACATTTAGCGTAAAGATACTTACGGAAACAAAACCAACTTTAAAGCTGATCAACTTATTGTTGAGAAAGCACAAAGAAAACCACAGAGAACGAGCGAGGAGTGCGAGAGTCACTTGAGAAAGGCCTTGACAGGTGACCAGACATGCAGAAGTTGTTTTGCAAACTACAGCAAAAGCATATTAGCATCAAACTACAACGATAAATATGCAGAAGTGACAAGGCAAATAAGAGGTAAAAATAATACCGAATTGTTTAGCAGTGATTTATGTGAAACTAAGGAAAAGAAAAGATAAATGGAAGATCTATGGAACAGATCGAAAAAATCAAGAAAAAATGGAAATTGGTCCCTGTATAAAGCAGCCAGAAATCAGTACAACGACTTAATTATGAAAATCAAGAAAATGTATTACAATAAAATATTTAGAGAAGAGAAAAATCCTAAAAAGAAATCCATGATAATTTAGCTGGAATATTATGACTCAGGAAAGTCAAAGTTCTACCTGACGTAACCAGTGATCGAAAGAACTTGGCTGATAACTTTGTGAACTGCTTTGAAGAAAACATTGAAAGAATCTGTCAGAGTTCAGAGAAGGAGGTCCCTTCTGATCTCCCGGTGATCATAATGAGTAAAAGCAAATTCAGTAAGTTCGAAAAATTCAGTAAGTTTGAAGAACTGAACATGAATGACTTCCAAGAAACGACGAGAAAAGTCAAAAACACCTGCAGTGAAAATGGCCTCTTTCCCAGAAGCGACTTAAAAGAGGTAAAAATCTTTAATCAATTGCGGAAGCTATATTTTGCTATTGTCCAAATGAGTTTAGCTTCTAAAGGCCAATATCGAACCTATCGTACTGGAAAAACCTCACTTATGCTTAGTGCATTTGGTGCACCCCTTAAGCAAGAATATAGTATTTCTTTGCTTTGTTCTGATATGCTACATATGTATATGCCCTTTTAGTAGGAAGAATCACTGAGTTTCATTATCCGCATCTCATTCATATCATAATTTTTCACCCCTCTCTCATAATCATTTCTCATACTTATTTTTAAATTTTATCCTTTTAGAGTTTGGAGGCTTTTTATATGTTTATGTATGTGTATATGTACGTGTTTGTCTATGGCCATTTATGTCCGAAATAAAGCTTTTGAATTTGAATTTGAATTTATCAAAACTTATAAAAACTGTAGTTCGCGAACAAACGTGGAAACACTTGAAACAACTCAACATTATACCCGATGATCAGTCAGCTTACAGAAAAAACCACTCGACAGAAACTACATTGTGCGCAATGACAAATGATATGATAAAAACTATGGCAAGTGGAAAATGTGGTATCCTGGTTATGCTCGACCTAAGTGCAGCATTTGACACAGTTGACCATAGTCTGCGGCTTGAGGACCTGAGACCAGCAGCCATTGAAGATGAAGTACTCAAATTGTACCAAAGCTACTCAGAAAACAGGTAGGTTACTGTGGTTATATCGAATGTGAAATCAGAGAAGAAAGGCCTAACTAGAGGAGTGCCACAAGGCAGTGTCCTGGGTTCACTGCTATTTGGCATTTACACAACTGAATTAGCTAGAATCCTAAACAAGCACAAGGTTTGGCATAAACTGTATGCTGATGATACTCGTTTCTATTTTCCTTTTGAAACGGTAGAAGATGGCGTTAGTAAAATTGATGCAATAATGAAAGAAGATATAAAAAAGTGGATGCCGACAATGTCACTAAAACTCAATGAAGACAAAACTGAGTGTATCTTATTTGGATCTGGCAGTGCACTACGAAAATATGAATACTTCAAAAGAATAACTATTGGCTCGTCATCCATAAACATTGTAGTGGCAGTGAGGAACTTAGGAGTATCTATTGATAATAAAATAATAAAATATATTGCATATTGTAAAAACCTGTAAACAACATATTAGAAACATCGCCTTTATCAGAAAATATTTAAATGAAGATACTCTGAAAACAGCAATTTGTAACCAAATACTTTCGAGGCTTGACTACTGCAACATTATAGACTACGGTCTTCCTAACTACCTATTAAGAGATTTGCAAGGAGTGCAAAATAGAGCCACCAGATTAATAAAAGGATGACGTTACCGTGACAGAAAAACCCGGCCACTAATCGAGCTACTTGGCTCCCAGTAAAAGCAAGAATAGAATACAAAACAATTCTTAGTCTTTAAAGTAACAAAATATTGGGAACCAACATATCTAAGAAACTGCTTAAGTTTCTCTAGACCTGAAATGAATATTGTGATCAGACAAGCAAGCGAAGCAAAAAGGCTATTTGAACCTAGAACAAAAGGCAAGTCAAGTGAGAGAGCATTTGAACATTGCGCACCAAGACTACACAACAAACCACCGCCTGAAGTGAAGATCATTCAAGAAGAAAGCAAATTTAAGAAAGAACTAAAGACTCTCCTATTCTGAGGAGCTACGATACTGACGAGAGAATACTAAAAGACAATTCTAAAATGTGAAAAGCAACTATTTTGGAAATCGCACAAGGGCCCGGGAGAGAGGGATTCATCCCTGTGGAGGGCTGGACGTAAAACCGAACAAATGAAGAAATGAACATTTTACACGACTTTTATGCAAATTTAATCAATCAATTTTGGCAGAAGGGGTGGCATACTTAGTACACTTATAATTTAAATGATCACTGTCAGAAATACCGGCCTTACCACAAAAATGACAAGGTTAGGTGGGAACCAGCTTAGTTTTAACAGCCATTGTACTGTATTAGTCTACTCTTGGAATGGCTTTGAAAGAGAGACAGCTTTATCCCCGACTGATAAATAATTTAGCTTTAGCCTGACCCTGCTCATACCTTTCACAGGCTGTAAAGAAATGGCCCTCGATTTGCTTAAGTGATGGATGAGTCACATTAGTGATATGAACCAGATGAGACTCAAATCTATCATTGAGTGCAGACCAAACAAAACATCTAACGACCACATCAACATCGATATTTAAATACTTGAAAATTTCGACTACAGTCCTAAGTTGTGCCAGGCTCCTGTCCTTCTTTGAGATGTAAACAAGCCAGTTTCTTAATCACAGCTGATTTAGGTCATTCAGTCAGGGCACACGCCTGAATCAGTAAGTCTTTGGCCCCTTTGTAACTTTGTTTGTCGGCCTCCAATGAACCAAGTAACATTTAGCCCTCCCTTCTATTTGTTGCCTCTGAAGTAAGAGCAAGTCCCTGTCTGGATAATTATAACCCTGGGTCGTGGTTTCAAATTCCCTAATGAATTTCAAAAAAATCTCCACCGTCCTTGCGTTGGAATTTTGGTAGAGGGGGAGTGGGTTGCCTCAAAAGGCTCCCAGCAATATCAGTAGTTGATGAAAGTGGGAGGCTACTGGCATTTACACTGACATCCAACAAAGGCACAACACAAGGTATATGATCATAGTAAGACTGACACCCGGAAAGCTCAGCCTCCAGATGATCGTTACTCAATTCCCCTGAAATTTTAGTGTGTTTTGGAATCCAAGTCACCTCAACTCTTTCAGTAGTCTAGAAGAACACCTCGCTTAGATATTTGAGCAGTATTATCTAATGATAATATGGAACGATGGGCACAATCTGTAACCTCTTTCCTAATAACCTCACGCTGACAAATTAACACTTTCGATTCAGCTTTATGAATACAAATACATGCAAGCACAAATATAAAAAGAGTACAAGTACTGCAAATGCACAGCGAAAATTTCTAAACATCAAAATACCAAACGTCACTATAGTATATGCAACAACTTTACTTCGAAGCAAAAACTTCAAAGTGACGGGAAAAATAGGGTCACTCAAAATACTACATTTCTTCGCGAAGGGATAAACATTAACTACGAAATAGCATAAATAGTCAAAACTGAACTTTAAATAAATCGCCAAATATGTGTTAACATTTACTACGAAATCGCAAAAATAGTAGGAATTCACCTCCTGTATCACGCACGTAATACACAGGGATTTTTTATTATAAGACTGATTAAAATGATAACAGAAATCAAACACTTAACTGTATTTGCGAAATGTCCTGAGTTATCCAGGTGCTGATGCGGCCGCTAATACACAAAGTTGATCGTCGTGAAGCAAAAGGGGGAACCCCACTAATTCACCCACTTCCAAAAACTTTGTAAATTTCCCAAATGCCCAGTTAACCGCTACACAACTATCGTATGGATTCGTTTAAATTTAACTATCAATATGTGCAATACGTATAACATTTAGCAAGTTGCGTGAATAGGAGAATTTAAGTATATATTACGAACAGTCCAAACTGAAGTTCACGTACTAATATAGTAATTAATAATATCTCTGAAAGGGGACGAAAACTTCGCATTGCAGGTATGCAAGGAATGAAAATCAGGTATAAAGTTTAAATCAGAATACTGAAATATAAGTGAGCACACACAATTGTAAAGACAAAGTCAAAAGATCAAATGAAATAGAACATCTTTACAAAATGTCAATAACAGAGTAAGCCATATCTTTGGCTAAAGTATAATGACACTTACCCATTACAGCCTGGAACTTCACACACTTTCAAAAGGAAACACCTCGGCATACGCCATCGTGGCTCTGCCTTTATCGCACAGACCTCTCCGTAAGTCTTCCCCTAGTTTTGGCGAAAGATGCCATTATGAACGGAAGAAGCGCACACGTACACATGAATTCACACTCTTCGTCAACGCCCCAAATAACTGGTCACAGCCAGTTTTCAAAGGCACCTTGAACAAGCCCTCACGGCACTGATATGCTTAAGTAAGGAACTTGAACATCATACCACCCAAAAAAGAGAGATATCAGCATTCTCTAGGTTGACGCCCGGACTCTGTCTCCATGGGAAGTTGAAAATGATAAGTCTGCACATTCTGGAAAAAGTCACAGCACATCACATTATAATGGTATATTAAACATATTATTAATTCATAGCCCTCTTTTATGTAACACACACACGCACACACACACACACACACATATATATATATATATAATATATATATATATATATATATATAGATATATATATATATTGATTAATTAATTAGTACTTGCTGGCGTCGCAATGACGACGTTATTTACGCCGAGATATATATATATATATATATATATATATATATATATTATATATATATATATATATATATCAACGAAGGGTTTAGTCTAATTGGAATAAGAAATTAAGGGCGGGAAAGAACCGCAACGAAGATCCAACCTTGGTTTTAATTCGAAGAATCAAAATCGAATATTATCTGCCTGAATAATCTAATCTCACTCAACCTCCAAGACCATTTCAGAAGTAGTAGTAGAGTAGAAGGAATTGGTCTTTGTAGCAGCTCCCTGTCTCCTGGTTTGCCTGTGCATGTTTTCGTTTAAGTTTAAGACTTAACATTTTCTAGTTCTACTTCACAACTTTACCTGAAGCTTCCTTCATAGCATCGGCCTTCTCCACAGGAAAGAAAAATACTCTTTCCTTCACCTGAATCGCTTTATAAATCACTCATGAAGTTTACGAATCCCAAGAGAATTCCTGAACAGCAATCGAGATGTAGGTTCGTGGATGGCGGCGTTGGTCTAAAGGTGTCCTTTTTTTTTTTTTTTTTGATGGGTCTACTTCATAAGGTAGTAGTATTTTTTTCTTTTAAAATGACCAGAATAGAGTGCTTTCGGGAAACAATAACTATACCTTGAAATTTATCATGTCTTGAGATTCTTCAAACACCTGAATTAAAAATACAATGACAACGCAGTACGAGAAGTTGATTACAAAAAGCAAGTGAATTCTTATAGGCGGAGCCTTATTGCTGTTATCAAACGAAGTTCCACAGCCGTCATACAATCAACTTACTTTGTTCAAAAGTCTGGAACAAAAAGGTGGATCACAAGATTCCGTTCTATTTTGACGGGAAGAATGAACTCGCGTCTGCTAAAATTCTTGACGTCCTCCGTAACAAGTAAATAAAATTCTCTGCTCACTCCACCATCATCACTCCTGAGGAAGAAATGACGACAGCAAAGCAACAGAAGGAGAACTGATTCGTAAAGATCTTTATTTGCTGCTCAGGAGTCGAATTGCTCTAATGAATATCAGTCTAACAAAGTGGCTGCTTCAGCCGCCCCTATATATTATTATAAGACCTTTTGTCCCCAGCTCACACACACTCTCACACACACTCAACTGGATACTTTGTGTGTGTCTATATATATATATATATATATATATATATATATATATATATATATTATATATATATATATATATATCATATATATATTATTATATATATATATATATATATATACATATATATATATTATATATATATATATATATATATATATATATATAATATATATATATATATGTATATATATATAACACCAATATATAATATATATATATATATATTATATATATATATATACTATATATAAATATATTATACATATATATATTATATATATATATATATATATATATATACATAATATATATATATTTATATATATATATATATTAATAATATATATATATATGTGCACACAAAGACACATGTGTGTAAGTCTGTATAATCACGATTCGACTTCATTCTTCTCACGTTAGAACTGAATAAAAAACTCGACCTTATGTCTTCATATCATTAAATAAAACTCAATACAATAAGAAGTAATCCTTATGACTCGTTTTACGACCGGCACTTAAACAGAGTCATTCTTCTTACCTTGAGAGAGAGAGAGAGAGAGAGAGAGAGAGGAAGAGGATAACTATAGATTTAATATCTGACTTGAATATAATAAAATAATAATAATAATGATAATAAAAAAGGCTCCAAAAGACTATCCATATTGCACAACGCTATACTCAATTCCCCTCCATCGACCCAACAGTGAAAAGAAATTGAATGAACAGTGCTCAATCACATGAGCTGCGATAAACAACGCCATTCACGGCTACAGCCTGACCAACTTCGAATAACTCGAGAGGGAATCTTGTAGTTACTAAGATTCTGCCATTTTGCTTTGATATCTCTAAGTAAAATAGTTCTATGGAATAAGTTTTATTAGTTTTTTTTTTTTTTTTTTGGGGGGGGGCGGGGGGCGGGGGGGAGAGGGTCTCGAACCGTAATCCAGCATGTCGGGGTGTGGAATGGATGTGCTAGTGAAAGTTGTGTGTTATTTTCTTGAGGAACAACAACCCTTACAATCATTAATGTTGAAAAAAAAACTCCGTCTGCACTACCACCTGAAGTGTCAAATGATTCAAATGAACAAACTCCAATCTAAAATACTTTTGCTCCAAGTAAAAAGACGAACACAAATCACCTCATCTCTCTCGCTCATTCCTGGAATTCTGTTCCTTCTTATACTTTCCCCTCTCCCTGTTCAGTGTTTTCTTCAGGCGTTGTCTTGGAAGGGGTTTTAGGTTGGCCTTCCAACTGAACTTTGTACCGGAGAAAATCAAGAAGAAATACTAATGAAAGGAGTGGCAATTTCAAAGTCCACGACCCAAACCATGTAATAAATAAAATTTAAAAAATATGAAAAAATTCTAAAAATAAAAATAAAAGAATAGAAACACTATATAGAAAATTCTAAATTGAAAAAGGAAATTTAAAATTTCAAAAAAGATATTAAAAATTAAATTAAAAAATATGAAAAAAGATAAAATCTAAAAAATTAAGTAAAGGAAATTTAAAACTGGAAAAAACAAAATCTTAAAAAATAAAAACAAAAAAATTTAAAAAGAAAAAAGAAAGGAAAAAATGCTTGATTTTTCCACACCCATTCACATAAGGTACCAGACCATTAATTAATCCGTTTCATCTGACTGTGATGTCAGGATGGCTGTCAATTAAAGATCATTCAGCAAAGAATGGCATGACAATGACGGCAATAATTGGACGACATTGTAATGGCAATATGATACAGTCGTTCAGTCAATCACCTAACGATGCGCAGCTATGATCATCATCAGTACTTAAAATAATTTTCCCTATTATCTCTTTTAAGGCATTCAGTACCATTTTTATTAGTTGTCAAATTTTGAGATGTTAAATGATAGGAAGGTTGAAATGGATTTCCACTTTTATTTAACATTAAACGAACAATGTTCTTCCTTAGTCTTACTGTTATAAGGAAGTAAACATATATTAAATATTTTCTAAAGAAACTAAAATTATCTGTATACCTTGTTTCATGAAGGTCATATGCGTAATATTAAAAAGAAACTTAATCCTTTTGATGGGATCTTGGAAATGAATTAAAGATATTCTCAGTCTAAAATATCGTTCCATGGCGATGCACTTACAAATTTTGATCCAGTCACTTAACCTCCATTCTCTCTCTCTCTCTCTCTCTCTCTCTCTCTCTCAACGGTGCCACCTCATCCCATGAAGACCTAAATTGCAAGACGAAGTCTTCCCAAATCGCCGGAATCCTCCACCTGAATCATGGGTGAGTGGGAGACAGTCCTCAGACATCGGGTCAAGTGACTCGAAGACACTTGGAACAAAAAAGCCTTGGTTGAGAGAGAGAGAGAGAGAGAGAGAGAGAGAGAGAGAGAGAGAGAGAGAGAGAGAGAGAGATTAAATCATATTAATCTTTCCATATAAAAATATTTTTCTTAAAATACATATATTGACTGTCTTTACCAGTGATGATTATACTTTCTTGTGATATTTTGGTTCTTTGTAAAATCAGAAAACTGTGTACAATTTGTTTTACAAATTTCAGAGTAAATTACAAAACAATCGAACATACAAAAATATACTTTGTTATGCAGAAGCCAGGTACTATGTCGTACCTCTAAGTAAATGAGGATACAATCCACAATGAAGGAAAATCCTCTTGTAGTTTAAAATATATATATCTCTTGTACAGGATTAAAGCTTTCGACCATCAACAATTGATGGTCGGAAGCTTTAATCCTGTACAAGAGATATATATATATATTAAACTACAAGAGGATTTTACTTCATTGTGGATTGTATCCTCATACTTTGTTATATCTTTCAACATCGTATACTACAGTAATTGCGATAATTCATTTCTAGTTTTACAACACTTATGAGCAGCTCCAAGGTTGAAAAGGATATCTCTCTCTCTCTCTCTCTCTCTCTCTCTCTCTCTCTCTCTCTCTCTCTCTCTCTCTCTCTCCTTCCATTAAGCTTGATACAGAGAGGGATGGAATTCTTTTTAGTTAATACCATAAAGATTACCGAAGTGTTGTCAAATCTTTTAATGGATTTTGAGGATTTAAAGTTTGTTATTAAACTAAACTGAACTAAACTAACTTCTTCCATTAAAAATAAAAATTCAAGCTTCAGGAAAGGGATAGCAAAATCAGAAGGGCTTTTTCAAAAACAGGTAGACGCTTAGGAACTTAGCAGGAAAGATAATGGTTGATGGTAGGACGAGAGAAAAAGGGAGTTGCAGATAAGTGAGAAGAGGAAGGCAGCAGGGGAAGTGCAGAAGATGAGAAGAGTCTGTAGCTGACAGCTCTGAAATGGACTGAAGAACTGCGGAACCACTTATCAGGATGTGAAGAAAAGTAGACACAAGTAGGCGTGAATGATTATATCGTACATGAAGAGGTGGACTTGAGCATTTTAGGTTAATGCAGTCATTTGATGAGAATGGATGCTTATTAGTGAGTTGAAAGGGGGATTTCATTCGAAACTGTAGGAGAAAGGAGAGAAAGACCTAGAAACAGAACAATTATTAGAAAGGCAAGACCTTCAGATACAGAAATGGCGAGAGTGTGTGTGCAAGATAGATATAAATGAATTAGTCCACTTAGCTATCACGATAGACGATAGAGTGAGTCAGGCTAATCGCACCCACACTCCAACCCGAAAGGTAGAGAGAGGGCTGAACCTTTGTCAGGTCAGGTGGTATTTCCTTATGTATTTCCCCGTAGGTGCTAGTTATTCCCATGGGATGGTGACTTCGTTATTAGTTAAACATAATACTCTCTCTCTCTCCACACACACACACACACATATATA
>NC_087209.1:15310694-15314833 GCF_015104395.2 Macrobrachium nipponense | reverse complement strand
TATTAGTGTCTGATCCATAATTTTTTAGGTCGCTCAGATGAATAGTTACACTTCCGATGCCTCTAAGTCCAAGTTCAACCCTGGTATGAATGGGGATTGAGAAGGGGTGAGATATAAAGTGTCAAAGTGTAATTGACAGGAAAGGGAGAGAATGCAACAGTTTTTATCCCACTTATCCCACTCATTGCAACATATCTCCCCTTTTAACTTTAAGAAATTGCAGTTAACAGTGAAACTTGCATTCTTTATCATGATCAGCAAGGCACAGGGACAGTCTATAAAGTACTGTGGAGTGGATCTGAGATTGTCATGTTTTTCCCTCGGACAGCTTATGTTGCTTGCTCAAGGGTGGATTCACCCAAGAATTTATTCAATCTTGCTCCTGATGGTGAACCTAAAAATGTTGTTTACAAACACGTTTTGTGTTAAAGAGGCATTCTAGCAAAGTTGTATTTATATTTTTAAAAACCTATAAGCAAGAATTCTTTTATACTACAGTATAGATAGATTTAATTCCTTTACCTGTCTAATAGAAGGCTGGGATAAATAAATATGTGGGTGTGTCTAGCATCTGTTGGTGACCAACCATAGGCTGGCATTGTGTTTCATTGTAAAAGAAAAGTAAGAGCATATTGGAATCCTCGTGAAAAGTTCTGTCAGAATAATGTTTTTTCCCTCTACAACTATTATTACAGAGGTTAGCATGGCCGGATATCTGGGCGGATATTCAGCTCAAAACATTATCCTGCTAAAATCCATCCTCTAATATCATCGTTATTTTTCATCATAGAAGAAAAGTAAGAGCATATATTTTATCCTCACAAAAAGATGTATCAGAAGAAGGCTTTCTTTTTTCTCTATGGATAATACTAAAGAAGTTAGCAGGTGGATATTCAGATCAAAACAGCATCTGTCTAGTACTATCTTTGCTTCGTAACTTCCTCTAAAGGACACCACAAGAAATACTCCCTCCTCCTACTCCTAGTCCCTCCTCCCCTCCCCTTCACCTATCGCTACCATACCCCTCCCCTCCCCTAACCCTACCATACTCCTCCCCTCTAACCTCCCCCTCTCCTTCACTTCCATCCTCCTTCCTCCTCCCCTCCCATCTCCCCTATTCCCCCTTCCCATCCTCCTCCCCTCCCGCTCCTTCCATCTCCTTTCATCCCCTTCCCTCCCCTACCCCTTCCTTCCCCTCCCCTCCCGATCCCCCGTCCCTACCCCTCCCTGTAAACAGGGCTTGTGATGCTTTGACTTTGTATCTAATGTTGTTTACAAATGAATCAATTCCTTATAGTTTCTGGCACTGAATCAGTAGAGCTTAGAAGAAACAATGAGCATCTTTGTTCAAATCACTACTAATGCTTCTCTGCCATTTTTATAAATTGATGAGTATACACATATAATATATGAGTATATACTTTATTGTCCATCTATCTATCACCCTCCTTCCTCCTCCTTTCCCTCCCCTCCACTCTTCCCCTCCTTTTTTCCCCCCCTCCACTCTTCCCTCCCCCTTCCACTACCCCACACTTTTCCCTCCGTTCCCCTTCCCCTCCCCATCTCCCTCCTCTCTTTCCCAATTTTCTCCCCTTCGCTATTCTTCTTCCCTCGCAATCTATACTTCCCTCCCCTATCTCTTCCATTAATCTCTTACTCACCTTCCTCCCCTTCCCCCTTACCCTTTCCCCTACCCTCCCCTTCCCCTCACCCTCCTACTCACTCTTCCCTTCCCCCTCTCCTCCCACTCCCTCTCCCCTCCCCTCCCACTCCCCCTACCCATCCCCATTCCCTCCCTCCCCGTAAACAGGGCAGGTGATGTCGGTAGACTTTGCAACGACTGTGGTCTATAAATCTCTGGTTGTTGACGAATCTCTGTGTTGTTTGTTGCCGTAAAGTTTCAAATCGTTCGTTCTGTCACTTCCTTTTAATTTCTTGTGCTTAATCGATGTAGCATAAAAGAAACATACGAGCACTTTTATTTATTTTTATTTTTTATTTTTTAGCTGATAGGTAAGATAGGTGAAAGAAGAGTGAGGGGAGTCAGCTATATAGCTAACCATGGTAGGGAATAGTTTAAGAAGTCAAGTATCAGTAAGAGTAATGTAAAGTGAGGTTTATTCATAATTTTATATGCGTAAGGGTGCAGTTTTATTAATGCCCAAC
Organism: Macrobrachium nipponense; assembly: GCF_015104395.2. Lineage (NCBI taxonomy): Eukaryota > Metazoa > Arthropoda > Malacostraca > Decapoda > Palaemonidae > Macrobrachium > Macrobrachium nipponense. The sequence continues at coordinate 15,312,667 of NC_087209.1, read as the reverse complement.
CAACGTTTGGTTTGATGATTAGAGGGGCTCATTTCTATGTCAATTTTAAAGCAACTCTTTATGGTTTTGTCGAATGGAAATATACGAATGCAAAAATGCAAATTCATCTGATTTGGAGATTAATGCAGCCGATTCATTAGTGGAGGACAAAAGGTTATAATGATGATTGGGTTTAATGAAGGTTTACATTACTTAAAACTATCAAAACCGATATAAAATTATAATTTATACAACAACCGGTAGCACACTACAGTCATAACCAAAATTGATATAATGAAATCAATATGTAAGTAATAAATGAAAGTCATAAATCAGGGAATTCTAAATCTAAGAGAAGGAATCCTTAATGATTATTTGTATAATTAGATTGAAATTTCCTTATAATTGTAATTGTCACTATACCATTACATAACTGTCAGATTCATTCATAACTACACACATCGATATATAATACATACATACACACGCACACACATATATATATATATATATATATATATATATATATATATATATATATATATATATATATATATATGTATATATATTATATATTACCAATAATATGAAATTGTTCCAACTCTTTGTTTCTTCAAAAAGAAAAAAATACAATAAATGGACGTCACGGAATGATATTAATAAAGAAAAATTAATATCACGAATATTTTGCAGATTAAAAGAACGATTCGCTGTAGTCAAGTCTATGTTAAATTCAGCCCCAAAGCAAGATTTGATGCAGCACCAAACAGACCAGTGACTCGTTAACAAGGAGATACAATATGACGTCACGGCTTCCATAACATCGAGGCAGAGCCTAAACTGACTTCAGATTCCTCCAAGACTCCTTTCATGTCCACAAATGCTTCGATGGTATCAGAGAGCCATTTTCTACACGAGAAACTACTGTAGTCAGCCTAATTACCATTTAGGTTACCTTTGGTTAAGTAATTTTGTCTAAGCCAACACTGCAGGCTGACCTGTCTTCCCATATATTTGGTCATATATTTAGGCCTATTTCATCAGGAAGCTTGTATAATGGACCGCCGAGTACTTAGGTGCAATTTATGTAATCCTGTAATGTTGAACCTGGATTTGTCCTACATGATATTAGCTTGCTCTTTAAAATAATAATAATAATGATAATAATGGCTATTTCAGCGGCGTTTATTTTGTATAGAAGTTTCTCTATCCTTCTTATTACTGACTTTTCATCTGTACTGAAGTTAGCTATTAAAACGCCAAACGGGGGATTCATGTCAAAAACGTGATATTTGTCAAACTGAACAAATTATACAAACTGCAGTACAAATTGGATCTTAAGCCTAATTGACAAAAAATAATAAATGATTCATTCTGGATTCCTCTTGCTCAGGGTCGTCTGCTTTCTCTCTCTCTCTCTCTCTCACTCACTCTCTCTCTCTCTCTCTCTCTCTCTCTCTTGCAAAGTTTGTCCGTCAACCCAGAAGGACATCGTGGGGCAGGTGTTGTGGGACTGAAGTTCTTGGGTGAGTCCTACGGGATATATAGTCTGTTGCACAGGAAGGGATCCTCAAAGATTGGGATACAAAACTCAGGATGCAGATTCTACAATTCTCATGGAAGAGAAGAATGAACTTGCAGACAAGAATGCAACTGAATTCGCAATACAGCGCATTGAATTTGTGGTTGTAAAGGAATGTATTTTGTATGGCGCATGTCAGACCTGTTATGAATTTTTTAAAGTAAAAAATGCGGGGCCCATGAAGCTTTCAGCCATGGCCCACTGGTGGTCTGTCCTATAGCCTTGCCAGACGAACGATCATGGCTAAACTTAACCTTAAATAAAATACAAACTACTGATGCTAGAGGGCTGCAATGATTTATGTGTGATGATTGGAAGGTGGATGATCACCAAACTAATTTGCAGCCCTCTAACCTCAGTAGTTCTTAGGATCTGGGGGCGAACAGAAAAAAGAGCGGATGGACGGACAAAG
>NC_087209.1:15300694-15305694 GCF_015104395.2 Macrobrachium nipponense | reverse complement strand
TTTGTACACATTTAAAAGTTGAACAACAGACCAAGAACACTACCCTGGGGAACTCCAGCCACAACAGGTCTTGGTTTGCTAAAGATTCCCTCAACAGCAACTCGCTGCTGCCTACCTGTAAGGAAATCCTAAAACAAGATTTTGAAGACTATAAATAAGTGTCTCATGATTTAATATATCTAAAGCAGCACTCAGATCTATTTGAATAACGCTTCGCTCAAAACTCTTATCAAGATTCTCTTGAAAATGGCGTCAGTCAAATATTAAAAAGCATCACAGGTACCTATATGCTTATTGACGATCAGCTAACAATCCTTTAAATTCCACAAACTTAAATAAAGGGGTAAAAATAATTTCTTTCAGCAACTTTGGAGACCAAAGAAAAAAAAAACACTGACCTGTAGTTACTGCAGTCTGCAGATATGACACGCATTCGAACAGGCACTGTATTACCAAGCTTGGACTCATCGACAGAGATACTACTTAGACACAAAAGTCTGTTGAATCTACTGATCTTCGGAGACAACACAAGATTAAGGAAAGGACATAAAAGACAGTAAGTCGAAAGGCCTAACACCACTCCGTTGTTTCACTTTCCTTCATGGCTATTGACTTACATATTATATATTTATTATATATACATAGTATATATATATATATATATATATATATATATATATATATATATATATATATATATATATATATATATATATATATATACTATATATGTATGTATATATATATATATATATACATATATATATATATATATATATATATATATATATATATATATATCGTCATAAGGACATTATACAAGATCTTTCACGTCTACGCTCAGGAATTTACAAGTTTTTAAAATGTTTTAACATGAACAAGAACGCTATTACACTATATATTATTATAATTTTTTGTGGCCTTATACTGATTTTATATTCCGGTGAGGTATCCTTCACAGACACATATGTAAACAAAGAGGATTATTTATCTATTGCTAATCACTGTAGCGAACCAAAGATATATGAGAGTAACTTATTAGTGGTTGTATCATGTCCGCGTTTGAAAATGAAAAAAACTAAACTTTAAATCGACACGACGGAGAGAGAGAGAGAGAGAGAGAGAGAGAGAGAGAGATGAGAGAGAGAGAGAGAGAGAGAGAGAGCGAGAAGGTTGTCGGGTTGTGGGGTTGGGGGGCCGAAATAAAAGATTGCTCTGTTTTTATAAAAGGGTGATAAGAGCCACCTGTCATCCTCATTTCCGTAATTAGTGTAATGGTCATCATCCCTCCAGACCAGATGTCACTTTTTGAAGATTTATTCGAGCTCCGGTTTTGTTCAGATAAGTTGTTCATTCGCACACAGAGCATACACATGTAGGTACACATGCACACACACACACACACGTCTATGTGTATGTGTCTGAGTGTGACTGTATATATATGAAGCATATTTTTTTTAAAACTGTACTTTATTATGTATTTTACCAGACATTTATATATATAGATATATATATATATATATTATATATATATATATATATATATATATATATATATATATATATATATATATTATATATATCTATATATATATGTATTTATACACAGGACATTATATATATATATATATATATATATATATATATATATATATATATATATATATATATATATATATATGTATATATATTAGAGCGAAAGCCACCCTGGGGAAAGTTAAGAAAGAAAAGACAGAGTGCCAAGTACTGTCGTGTATTTAACACATCTTCGGGACCCAAGAGATGGCGGAGGCTTGCAGCACTTTCCACCACTTGATCTATGTCATTTGGCAGAACGGATGTATGTAGTATGTATGCATATATATATATATATATATATATATATATATATATATATATATATATATATATATATACACACACAATGTAAAAACACCGTATCGTGCTTCTAAGAAATCAATAGAAGGATCCATAGTAATATCCTTTTTTATCTAGATATAATATATTTATGGAAATATATACAAAGCTTAAAGCTTTCGTCCATCCTCCTGTGGACTTGGTCACTAAGCAAAATCTTTTTGCTTAGTGATCAAGTCCGCAGGAGGATGGACGAAAGCTTTAAACTTTGTACATATTTCCATAAATATATTATATTTAGATAAACAAGGATATTACTGTGGCCTTCTATTGATATACATACATCATAATATATATATATATATATATATATATATATATATATATATATATATATATATATATATATATATATTATATATATATAATATGCCTTTAACGATCGTCAGTGATCTCACCCCTGGGGCATCATTGCTAAGAAAGCGTCATAGAAATGGGGGTTTAGTTTACCCAGGGGTGGGCCCTTCCCCATTTCTCAGCTCTCTTAGCTAGCCAAGATAGATGAATTCCTAAGATTGATGACCCTTCATCTTGTAACGCATCCAGACTATTCCTCTGCAGTTGATACTAGAAAACAGGTGGTTCATTTATAGAGTCCAAAATCCAATCATTTCTCTGCTAATTGTTGGAAACCCTTTGCTATAGAAAGGAAGCTTCCAATCTCCTAATCAGATGACGTCGAAGTACAGCGACTCTGGACGATGCCCTTCGATGTCTTAGTGCCTCTGCCACACTGGGATCGAACACTTTCCATACGTAAAAGGCATGAAACTTACGGGATTTTACACCACGCCAGTGGTTGCCTCTGCAGTATATGCTAGTATTTGATCCTTAATGCATTGCTTAGCCCATATTTTGCATATATAAAAGGCATTGAACTTACGGGTTTTTACGCCACGCCAGAGGTTGCCACAGTAGTATATGCAAAACATGGAATGCAATTTGCAATGCATAATCCAATTCACATATGAAGTAATAGGCATGAAACTTACGGGTTCTTACGCCGCGCCAGTGGTTGCCTACTACCCATATGTAATTGGGCTTTGACAATACCCTATTCCAAGGGTATCATGTGGCAGGAGAGAGAGGGGATGCACCACAGACCAGTGTTGGACAAGGGGTGCACAACAATCCAGTCTTTGGGCACTTACCGCCAGGCCACAATTCGCTGTAGTCTCTCAATCGTGCAGAGCTGCTTCCACAAGCATATCCAGGATGGATTTCCTTCACAAACTTCAGTGTCTTCCTGGGATCAAACACTTTGCATATGTAAAAGGCATGAAACTTACGGGTTTTTACACCGCGCCAGTGGTTGCCTCTGCAGTATATGCTAGTATTTGATCCTTTATGCATTGCTTAGCCCATATTTTGCATATATAAAAGGCATTGAACTTACGGGTTTTTACGCCACGCCAGAGGTTGCCACAGTAGTATATGCAAAACATGGAATGCAATTTGCAATGCATATTCCAATTCACATATGAATTCTAGTGAACCACTAGAAGAACTTCCATGTCCTCCAGAAGGACTTCCAATTCCACCAGAATTGATGCTGACTATAGAGATACTCTACTGAAGGAGAGGGGGGATATGGTAGCCCGGTCCCACCCAGGGCTTCAGTGTCCCTCCTCTTCTTCAGAGAGGATCTCTCTTAGTAAGCATTGGATTCTGGTGGATCACTAGAAAACTTCCATGTCCTCCAGAAGGACTTCCAAAGTCCATCAGAATTGATGCTGACTAGAGAGATACTCTACTGAAGAAGAGGGGGGATATGGTAGCCCAGTCCCACCCTGGGCTACAGTGTCCCTCCTCTTCTTCGGAAGAAGTTCTCTCTTGGTCAGCATTGGATTCCTTCTTGTAGACCTGGAGGTCCTTTTGGTGGATCTGGATATCCTTCCGGTAGGAGGTGGTTCTCATGGACCTGACAATGGCTGTATGTGGTGGACTTGGAGGTGGTTCTCATGGACCTAATCATACCTCTATGTGGTTGACTTGGAGATGCTTCTTGGTGGACCTGAAGGTCCTTTTGGTGGACCTGATGATTCCTCCATTTGTTGGATCTGGAGAATGAGAGAGCGAGAGAGCACTGTCAGGGGCGAGTGATATGGCTCACTTTATGATCCTTCAACTTTTGATCTTGCACAGGTGGATGAAGTGAAGTATGGATGGACAATTTGGAAAATCGAGTCAACAGGACAGAAGAGAGCAGAAGAAGAAGAGCAGAAGAGCCAGGAAACAGTGTGGGGGGGGCCATCTAATAGACGTGGGGGGACGCCTAAAAGATGTGGGGGCGATGGGGGTAGACACAATTTCCCTTACCTCTGTTCTCCTTCCTCTGCTCTCATCTGTACTGCTGACTCGATATTTCAAAGTGTCAGAATCCATCTAAACAGACATCCAGGAGCCATTATCTCTCCCAACCGGCACACATTGATGGAATACGATACTCTTCAGTGGGAATCTGCCCCTGAATCAACTTTTCATATTCCTGTAACTTTAGTTTGTCCCGTGCCCATTCTGAAATTATTCTTTTCATTAGGGAGTCATGGATTTGTCTTTGTCTCAGTGTATGCTTATCTTCCAGTTTTGCTCGAGTCTTGGATTCCTTATTCCAGGATTTCTGTGCTTTCTCACCGTCCTTTTCCAATCTAGCAAAAATATCAGTGTAAATACTGAATTCTCTTCGTTCTCTGTCGAAGTCTTCTCTCTCTTTAGCTAAGGCCTTTCTGTCTAAGTGGAGGGCTGCTAATTCAGACTTAAGTTTATTTCGTGCCATCTCAAGTTCCTGCATTTCCATCTTTTCCTTGGAGTCCTTCCTTACCTTGGCTATAGCTTCTCTCACCAATTCAGTAATCAAGTCAATCTTTTCACCGAGGCCCTTTTCCTTGTTTATAGCCTCTATACACATATTAGTCATGGAGTCCACTTTTTGTGCAAGGCCTTCCAATTCTCTGTTAAGAGCCTCTACGGCCAAATCTGTAACACCAGGTGTTGAAAGGCCAAGGCTTTCTTCTGCACCTGAAGCAACAGTTTCTTCTTCAACAGAAGAGGCAGTCGTTGACAGGCCAAGGCTTCCTATATCT
>NC_087209.1:15278194-15295694 GCF_015104395.2 Macrobrachium nipponense | reverse complement strand
AAACACATTTTACTGAGATAACAATGATGTCACAACGAGACGAAACAGATGAAATAAAACCACAAAAGGAAAATGGCGAAAAATACTGATAACCAGGAATAAGCCAGAGCGGGAGAGGGCGATCACAGTCTTCTGGACAAATACGGAATTTAACACGAAACAGGAATTGGGGAAAATGTTTCCTGTCACTGAGTCCCACAAGAGACACATTTTTTCTTTCATCTAAACTATCCAGTGCACAAAATACATTCTTTTTTTTTATTAATAACTCAAATTGCTCTCTTTTTTATATTTTTGCAAATATTTCGCGTACAATAATTACATTACATTTTATAACAGCGGTCTTCCATTTGAGTCACAGACAACAATGAATACCCATTTTCGAACTAACAGACAATAATGAATACCCATTTTCGAACTAACAGACAATAATGAATACCCATTTTCGAACTAACAGACAATAATGAATACCCATTTTCGAACTAACAGACCGTAAGCGGCAAAGGAAACGACGACATCGAACACAACAGAGTCGACCTTTTTCTAGAAAACAGATTCCAGACATTTCCCTGAGAAAGCCTTCCAAAGTCCCTTTGATATGTTCTGCGCAAAATCCATCTGCCACAATTCAGTTCACTCTTAGGATACATCACCAAATCAGACAACGACGTCTTTTTCACTCTACCCACCCACATTGCTTGCAAGCAACCTGTCAATAACACTAATGCTCAATCATCAACTCGTTTCCATTTACAGTGGAAATTAAGCATTTAAATCTAAATAAAGTTACCCGTTTTCATGCAACAAATCTCAAACAACAGCTTTTGAAAATATAACAAAGCTGGCTAACTGTGGTTACCAATATATATATATATATATATATATATATATATATATATATATATATATATATATATATATATTAATTCTGTTTCACTGCAGTTATCCCATCAATCCTAACTTTCAATGTTGAAAATCTTCAGTCTGTGGTTTGTTGCCAGAATCCCATGCATATATTTGTATAAAAATTCCCTCCCCAAAGTTCCCCAAAAGGAACACAGATCCTTCCCATTTCGGTACCCAGTCTAGTAGAGGGCAATTCACTCTCAGCGCTTCGTTTGGAAGACAGTTCGAGATGATGATAAATAAGCTGCCTTGCACGTAACATACGGTCAGTTTTTTGCCTCGCGTTTTATTTCCTGATTACCGCAATGGCAATCGTACAGAACGCCGGTATCTCTATACGTTAACAAATAACTAAAACTACGTTTGCTATAACTCACACTCAAACCAATCCCAGTGCAGCTGAAGACAGCTGGAGTTTTCTGGTCCACACCAAATATCCCCAATCCCCCTGTTGACCACAACGAACCCTTTTGGTTGGATTATACGTAGTACATCCTCTTCCAAATGTACCGAAAGATACGTGCATTATCTTACAAACACATTTCTTTATTGAGGGTATAACGTATACCACACATTTGATCAAATGAAATTATTTACAATTAATTTTTTTTGTTTTATTTTTGTAATTTGATTTTTTTTGTGGGAGGCTGGGGGGGAATGACGATTTCCTGCTACTCAACATATTCACGGCAGTTTCAACCTTATTCGCGAGAACAGAGCAGTTTTCCTCGCGCATCAAATCAAAGTTATTTCAAAAGATTATACCATAAATACCCACACTATTACCGACCGGTGCCCAACCCAGAGGGAAGGAAATCCTGCCTGTCAATCCAGTTGCCCAAACCATCATCGTCGATCGCTGTCTCTTTGTTGAGTCTGGCAGCTGTTGCGACCTCAAAGAAGCTGAACGAGTTTGGAAGAAGAAGCTGCGACCGAATTGGTTGATGACACAAATACGTGAGATTCATCAGCTAACCCTCCTATTTTCATGACTGTCTGATCTGGAAGACTCTACATATTATATCGTTGCTTTCTTGAATTGCCTGAACAAAGAACGCATAAAAAACTCATTGAAGATGAAACTTTTGTAGAAGTCAAAGCAATCGTAGTGGTATTAGCAGAGCTGATTCATTCAGCATTCGGCTCGAAGAACGTGTGACTTGTCATGACCAACATACATGAAAATTCAATGCAAAATTGACAATGCTGGTAAGATGTCAAGATTATGACAAATATGGACAAAAGTTATGCAGAATCAACAGAAGTTGTCTTTTGATCAAAATGTACAGACGAGGAGAGCACAGCAGCAGCCGCGAATTCGTGAGCAAAATAACGGCGCCAGTTGAATATTTACACGACAAGAGATGGATGCTTACTTGTCATTTTTCCAGACAAGGAAACCATAGAAAAGGCAAAAGCAGAGGTTCAGGGAATTACTAATGTATCAGTAAATGAGAATGGTACACTTAAACTCAAAATAAAGCAGTATAATATGTTAAGGAGGTCGAAGATGACATTGTCAATAACATTATAAAGAAAAATCCGTGGATAAGTAGCTACTCTCGTTTCTGAAGACGACGATCTGAAAATTGCAAAGGAAATGAAAGCTAAAGATGACAAATACAAGCACTATAAATACATACAGACGTACAGACATACATACCATACATACATATATATATATATATATTTATATACATATATCATATATATATATATATATATATATATATATATATATATATATATATATATATATATATATATATATATATATATCTATATATAATAATATATAAAACATTCAGGAGTCCCAGGAAGACAGCAGTCTAAGAAGCATGCTTATTTATATATGAAACGTTTCATGTTGCTTCAACACATCTCAGTCTGCAATAATTAAAGTTTACTTGATAAATTACAAGTTAAAAGTAGAAATTATTTCCAACAAAAAATCAGCTAAAATAATGTAAAACTTTAAATAAAAAAAAAACATGAATAAGTGAGAAAGGCTACCTATTCAAGGTAAGGAAGAGAGTCAAGTGACCACAACAGTTCATACTTGCCCAGACAACACTTAGGCCAGAGAGAGAGGAGACGAAGAAACATTAGAGCTTAAGCTGGAGAGAGGTGCTTGATAAATAAAGACTCAAGGGTCGTTAAGTAGGCTGTTTGTTTAGTAGTGCCTATTATTGAAAAATGCTTTTTTTCCACATTAATTTGCATTTGGATGCATGAGTCCTTATATTTGAAAATTCGGGATTGGATATTCTTGACCCTGTCCTGTAACTAAGACCTAGATGGCTATAATAACGAATCTGCAACAGCCTTCGAGAGGATCCAACGTAACTACCAAGGCATCTTGGGCATTGAAATTTATATATAATGTTGGATCTCATGAAATCCTGAAGCTTGTCCTATAACTAAAGAAACCTCCAATTTTCTTAGGGTCATAGGAATGAGGTTTAATTTCAAAAATCCTAGTTCGTTTTCAATAATTTGTTTAACCTTGAAACGTAAATTGTCGGAGTGAATAAAGGGAATTGGTGCATACATAGTTAATTTTGGAATATTAAAGTTCCAAATGTAGGTTTGGAAAACAAACCTTGCTAACATTTTGTTGATAATACTAAAAACTAAATTTCTTGGGAATGAGTTTTTAGTGAAATGCTCAAGTAAATATTCAATTTCATTATGAAAGGAGGCCCAATCTGAGGTATATCTAAGTGCCCTAACAACAAGAAGTGGTGATTGCATTATTTTAAAAGAACGGAAACATGAACTAAAAAAAAATCGGTTGCCTAAAACCTGTAAAGGTATTTTTTCCTGAAAACAGAAGTACTAAAAACATGGTTATGTCTAATAACCTTAACATCTAAAAATTGCAAGACTGTTGTCCTTCTCTTGTTCTAAAGTAAATTTCATGTTAGGATGTATGTTATTAACATATTCCAAAAATAATTGACATTGCCAGGAATGTTTGAGTAAGGTAAATGTATCATCAACATATCTCTTGTAATATGTTGGTTTAAAACTCTCCGGGCAATTATTTAAAAATTCTTCCTCCAAATGACCCATAAAAAAGTTAGCAAACAACGGGCCTAATGGGGACCCCATTGCAACTCCCCCGACCTGCAGGTAGAGTTGCTTATTAAAGATGAAAGTTGAATCTTGCACAGCAAGTTCTAAAAGGGTTTTAAAAAGCTGTCTATTAAAACCATAAAAAATTTCAGAATCACTAAAAACCTTATTTAGGATAATTTCAATGGTTTCAGAAACAGGTACGTTAGTGAATAAAGACTCAACGTCTAGGCTAGACATAAAAAGTTCACCATCTTGTAAATAGCACTTGTTGTTGAAAATCAAAACCATTCTTTAAAGTAAATTTTGATACAGAATATTCGTTTAGAAGTTTAACCAGAAACTTTGAGAGTTATAGGCAGGACTGTTGTAGGACGACATTATGGGCCATCATTGGTATACCATCCTTATGTATTTTAGGGAGTCCAAATAATGAAATTGAATATTTACTTGAGTATTTCACTAAAAACTCATTCCCAAGAAATTTGGTTTTTAGTATTATCAACAAAATGTTAGCAAGGTTTGTTTCCAAACCTACATTGAACTTTAATGTTCCAAAATTAACTATGTATGCACCAATTCCCTTTATTCACTCCGACAATTTACGTTTCAAGGTTAAACAAATTATTGAAAACGAACTAGGATTTTTGAAATTAAACAAAACCTCATTCCTATGAACCCTAAGAAAATTGGAGGTTTCTTTAGTTATAAGGACAAGCTTCAGGATTTCATGAGATCCAACATAATATATAAATTTCAATGCCCAAGATGCCTTGGTAGTTACGTTGGATCCTCTCGAAGGCTGTTGCAGATTCGTTATTATAGCCATCTAGGTCTTAGTTACAGGACAGGGTCAAGAATATCCAATCCCGAATTTTCAAATATAAGGACTCATGCATCCAAATGCAAAATTAAATGGGGAAAAAAAGCATTTTTCAATAATAGGCACTACTAAACAAACAGCCTACTTAACGACCCTTGAGTCTTTTATTTATCAAGCACCTCTCTCCAGGCTTAAACTCTAAATGTTTCTTCGTCTCCTCTCTCTCTCTGGCCTAAGTGTTGTCTGGGCATGTATGAACTGTTGTGGTCACTTGACTCTCTTCCTTACCTTGAATAGGTAGCCTTTCTCACTTACTCATGTTTTGTTTTTATTTTAAAGTTTTACATTATTTTTAGCTGATTTTTTTATTGGTAATAATTTCTACTTTTAACTTGTAATTTATTAAGTAAAATTTTAATTATTGCAGACTGATGATATGTTGAAGCAACATGAAACGTTTCTCATATAAATAAAGCATGCCTCTTAGACTGCTGTCGTCCTGGGACTCCTGAATGTTATATATATATATATATATATATATATATATATATATATATATATTATATATATATATATATATATATATATATATATATATATTATATATTTATATATATATATATATTATATATATATATATATATATATTATATATATTATATATATATATATTATATATATATATTTATATATATATATATATATATATATATATATATATATATATATATATTATATATATATATATATATATATATATATATATATATATGCAGACACATACACGTGTGTAAGCGATATAGTCACGATTCGACTTAATTCTTCTCAAGTTAGAACTAAAGAAAAACCTCGACGTATGTCTTCATTCCATTTAATAACACCTCAATAAATAATCTATAGACTCGTTTTACGACCGGCACTTAAACAGAGTCATTCTTTTCACCTGGAGAGAGGGAGAGAGAGAGAGAGAGACAGACAGACAGACAGACAGACAGAGAGACATAGAGAGACAGAGTATAGACTTAATATCTGACCTTGAATATAATACTAATAATAATGATAATAGTAATAATATTGCTCCAGCACTATACAGTGACCTCCATCGACCCAACAGTGAAATGAAATTGAATGAACAGTCTGCTCAATCACATGAACAAGCTCCAGTGAAGAACATTCATTCAGCCAGTAACGCCATTCACGAGTACAGCCTGACTAACTTCGATCAACTGGAGAAGGAATCTTGTAGTTATTTAGATTCTGCCCTTGCTTGAATATCTCTAAGTAAAATAGTTCTATGGAATAAGTTTTATTCTGCTTTTTGTTGGGTAGAAAAGGGTCTTGATCCGTAATCCAGCATGTCGGGGTGTGGATACGCCAATGATAGTTGTGTATTATTTCTGAGGAACAACGACCCTTACAATCATTAATGTTGAAAAAAAATACTCCGTCTCCACTTCCACCTTAAGGGTCAAAATGGCGTTAATCCCTTTATTGTTATCAGTTTGATGGCATCTAAGACATAACTGAACAAACTCCAATCTAAAATGCTTTTGCTCCAAGTAAAAAGACGAAACACACATTACATCATCTCTCTCGCTCATTTCTGGAATTCTGTTCCTTCTTATACTTTCCCCTCTCCCTGTTCAGTATTTTCTTCAGGCGTTGTCTTGGAAGGGGTTTTAGGTTGGCCTTCCAACTGAACTTTGTACCGGAGAAAATCAAGAAGAAATACTAATGAAAGGAGAGGCAATTAAAAGTCCACGACCCAAACCAAGCAGAAATAAATAAAATTGTAAAAATATGAAAAAAAGAAACATTTATAAAAATAAAAAAATAAATAAAAAATGGAAAAAAAGAAAAATAAAAAAATTGTAAAAAAATATTAATTAAAACAGGAAATTTAAAAACGAAAAAATTAGGTTAAAAATGAAAAAAAAATGATGAAAAGATAATATCTAGAAAATTAAACAAATGAAATTTAAAACTGATAAAAACAAAATTTAAAAAATGAAAAGAAAAAAGTTAAATGAAAAAAAGAAATAAAAAAGTACTTGATTTTTCCACATCTATTCACATAAGGTACCAGACCATTAATTAATCTGTTTCATCTGACTAAAATATCAGGATGGCTGTCAATCAATTAAGGATAATTAAGCAAAGAATGACATGACGATGAAGACACTAATTAGGCGACATTGTAATGACAATATTATGCAGTCGTTCAGTCAATCAACTAACGATGCGCAGCTATGATCATCACCATCATTACTCTCTCTCTCTCTCTCTCTCTCTCTCTCTCTCTCTCTCTCTCTCTCTCAATGGTCCCACCACTCATCCCAGGAAGACCCTAACTGCAAGACGACGTCTTCCCAAATGGCCGGAATCCTCCACCTGAGTCGTGGCTGAGTGCGAGACAGTTCCTCAGACATCGGGTCAAGTGACTCAAGGACACTTGGAACAAAAAGGCTTGGTGGGAGAGAGAGAGAGAGAGAGAGAGAGAGAGAGAGAGAGAGAGAGAGAGAGAGAGAGAGATTAAATTATATTAATCTTTCCATATAAAAATAATTTTTTCTTAAAATACATATATTGACTGTCTTTACCAATGATGATTATACTCTCTTGTGATATTTTGGTTCTTTGCAAAATCAGAAAACTGTGTACAATTTGTTTTACAAATTTCAGAGTAAATTATAAAAGCAATCGAACATACAAAAATATACTTTGTTTTTTCTTTCAACATCGTATATACAGTAATTGCGATATTTCATTTCTAGTTTTACAACCTCATGAGCAGCTCCCATGTTGAAAAGGACTCTCTCTCTCTCTCTCTCTCTCTCTCTCTCTCTCTCTCTCTCTCTCTCTCTCTCTCTCTCATATATATATATATATATATATATATATATATATATATATATATATATATAATATATATATATATATATATATATATATATATATCTATATATATATATATATATAATTAGTAAACAAGTTCCCTATATCAAATCGTATTTCCTCGGAAATGTCTCCCATAATCCCAATATAGCTGAAAATGCTCTCTCTCTCTCTCTCTCTCTCTCTCTCTCTCTCTCTCTCTCTCTCTCTCTCTCTCTCCTCTCTCCTTCATTAAGCCTGATACCGAAAGGAATGGAACTCCTTTTAGTTAATGCCATAAAGATTACCGAAGTGTTGTCAAGTCTGTTAATGGATTTTGAGGCTTTAAGCTTTGTTTTAAATTAAACTGAACTAACTAACTTCTTCCATTGAGGACTTTGTTAAAAACAGGTAGACGCTTAGGAACTTGGCAGTAAAGATAATGGTTGATGGTAGGACGAGGGAAAAGGTGAGTTGCAGATAAGTGAGAAGAGGAAGGCAGCAGGGGAAGTGCAGAAGATGGGAAGAGTCTGTAGCTGACAGCTCTGAAATGGACTGAGGAACTGCTGAACCACTTATCAGGATGTGAAGAAATGAAAAATATTAAGACTATTGGGCCACACTTTTTGCTTTGATTATGAGCATAAGAATACTTGAAATGGCAGGAAAAGTAGAGACAAGCAGGCGTGAATGATTATCGTGCATGAAGAGGTGGACTTGATCATTTTAGGTTAATGCAGTATTTGATGAGAATGGATGCATATTAGTGAGTTGAAAGGGGAATTTAATTCGAAACTGTAAGAAGAAAAGAGAGAAAGACCTAGAAACAGAATAATTATTAGAAAGCAAGACCTTAATATACAGAAAGTGTGAGTTTGTATGTGCAAGATTTAGACAACCTAATTTTTACTTTGACAATTATGTTAATTTTAATTTTTTTTTTCCAGTGGGAAAGTGTTTATAAATTTTTGTAGTACTCATTCTATTAGTTAAAAAATAAGGCTTTTCTTGAAGAGGCCTGGTGGAAGGCGAAATTGTCGAGATACTGAGTCTTTTAATTCTCTTTTCCCCTGTGGGACGATATTGCCAAGATAGATGTAAATGAATTAGTCCACTCAGCCATCAAGATAGACGATAGAGTGAGTCAGGCTAATCGCACCCACACTCCAACCCGAAAGGTGGAGAGAGGGCTGAACCTTTGTCAGGTCAGGTGGTATTTCCTTATGTATTTCCCCGTAGGTGCTTGTTATTCCCATGGGATGGTGACTTCGTTATTAGTTAAATAATACTCTCTCTCTCTCTCTCTCTCTCTCTCTCTCTCTCTCTCTCCTCTCTCTCTCTCTCTCTCTCTCTCTCTCTAGTATATATATGATATATATATATATATATATATATATATATATATATATATATATATATATATATATATATATATATATAGATATATATATATATATATATATATATATATATATATATATATATATATATATATATATATATATATATATATTATGTCCAATTAAATGGGGTATAGTCATATATATACTTCAAGGAAGGACTACCATTCATCGGGATTTGTGTGCGTGTGTATCAGTGTGTATGCACCGCATGTGTGTCTTTCTAAAATATCGACAACGGTGGGGTAAATAAAAACGGGAAGGAATCTAATAAATCTAAGGAAAAACATAAAGGACCCAGACCTCGAGATACACTCCGTAACCTCTCCCAGAACACCTCGTCGAAATATCACTAAAATCTATTATAGCCAAATAAGGAATTGATGTAGAAGGCGTTTTAAGGATCGCTAATAGTATAAAATTACAGCCCAAAAGTTATGATTGTTCTCTCCTTTAAGGCTTCTGCTTAGTGGAAAATTGGTATGCTCAACTTTTAAGTACGTTATATAGTGAAAACACCATCCAGCAGTAATCTTTCTCCGAGATACTGAACTATATTTGCTTTTCTTGATAGCTATTGATTTAATTCATGGCACTCCATGATATTGCCATAAACGCTGAGAGTATTACATGGTAATATTGACTAGGCGTAAATTTCTTTCTCTTCATCGATGCGATCTTTTTTATATATTTATTTTTGCTTTTGCCTTGTCATCATCCGTGGCTATCTCACGTTGCATAAACTTGAATATTGTGAAACAGACTTAGTATCATAACTACTTTGTTCCATATCCAAAATTTCGGTATCTTTCAGGATACACACACACGCACACACACACACACACACACACACACACACATATATATATATATATATATATATATATATATATATATATATATATATATATATATATACATATATAATATTTCATTTATTTATATTTATTATATATATATATATATCATTTATATATATATATATATATATATATTATATATATATATATATATTTAATTATATATATATAGGTATATCTGTGTGGTGTGTGCGTATAGTATACAGCTATATATAGCGACATATATAAACATATATATATATATATATATATATATAATATATATATATATATATATATATATATATATATACTTACATACAAACATAATATATACATATAAATATAAATATACACATAAGTATCAAAAGAGAGTGAAGAGGAGAGACGCGAAGGAAAACGAAACACGTCAGGAGCATCGCTTCAACATGAAAAGGCGCAAAGCTTCCTTCTGTGCAGGTGAACAGAAACCTCTGCAATGTCTCTTTCACAATCGGTCGATTTGTTTCTCGAAGCCGAAAGTGTAACTTTCCAGGAGATCTGACCTCCAGGATGTTCCATCGGACAAAGTAAACAAACGGTTGACTATGTTTTAGTTGGGGATGTTCTCTCGGTGCTTTAGTGTTTGCGTTTGCAGAGATACGCAATTACTTGATTTATATATATATATATATATATATATATATATATATATATATATATATATATATTTATATATCTAATCTATATATAGGTGCAATGCGTTTGAGTGTGTCTGCATAAGTATAGGTAGCAAACTCTTTCTCTCTCTCGCACAACACAAACCATTGTCTCATTCCGTCCCAATTCTCGTTTTCATTATTCACCGATTTCCTTCCACTTTCCTCGGCCAACATCCATCATCTGCGAAGACAAATGAGCAGACATATTTTCCTGAGACATTTTATGTTTTTTTCTTTTTTTCCTTTTCTTATTATTGTAGACTTTTTTTCGCTCTCTCTTTCTCTCGAAGGAAAAAGAATGATGGGTACCCGTAATGATTCTTTTTAAGCGGCTGTCGTAAAACGAGTCCCAAAGGCTTTATTTAATTGAGGTGTTATTTTCAATGATATGAAGACAATACAAGTCGAGGTTTTTTGTTTTTTTTTTCCTTGTTCCCTTTCCTTCCCTTCAGTTCTAACTAATGAAAAATGTTTGTTGAATCGCGTTTATACGCACAAACACTTTCTCACACAACACGTATGCTATATATACATACTATATATATGTGTGATACGCGCGCACACACACACACACACACTATACACACACATATATATGTATATATATATATATATATATATATATATATATATATATATATATATTACTTGTATGTTTGCATACGTATGACTAAAACAATGTAAAATTATAAGTTAATGAACAATGAAAAACGACATTCATCGAAAACTTATACTTCCTGTGAAGGAACAGGCGACAGTGAGGAAGAATTCGCCCACCAAAGCCTTCCCGAAGCTCGAGTATAACGGAAGGGGTTGGCAAAGGCTTCATGCCCATATAAAGTTGTATGGAGACATCCAAATGACTCTGTGATGAGGAGACAAAATGTCATATATGTTCAAGAGGAAAAAGCAGCCACTTCGGCACGATTAATATTCATTAGGAGCAATTCGACTCCTGAGCAGCCCGAGAGACCTTCAGGAGCGAATAAAGAGTTTTACGAATCATTCCTTCTCCTTCTGTCGCCATTTTCATCCTCCTCACGGGAGTGATGATGGTGGAGTGAACAGAGAATTTTATTTACTTGTTACGTAGGACGTCAAGAATTTTAGCAGACGCGAATTCATTCTTCCCGTCAAAATAGAACGGAATCTTGTGATCCACCTTTTGTTCCAGACTTTTGAACAAAGCAACTTGATTATATGACCGCCTATAAAAATTCATTTGCTTCTGTAATTAATTGTTCGTACTGCGTTGTCATTACATTTTTTTTATTCAGAACTATGAAAAATCTCAAGAAGTGATAAATTTCAAGAGATGTTTCCGAAGCACTGTTGTTTTTCTTACAGAAAGATATCGAAGGTTGAACAATATTATCAAGTCATCCATAAGGTTTTCACCAACGATGTATTAGCTTGAATATTCATAATCAATTTCTTCCATCATTGCTATGTCAGCATCGTCATAAGTTTGCTTTCAATAGAATTATAAAGTTTTCCTCATCAATTCTTTCACTTTGTCGTTGCTATGTCTGATATAAACAGAATCTTGCAGTAACCAGCGTTGTCATATTGGAAACAGCTTCAGCATTAAATATTTCTCGTTTTATCATCCTTATGTAAACGTATCAATGTCTAAACATTCGATAAATTAGCTCTGTTCCTTTGTCAGTACATATAACAGCGCTTCAATGAGCACTCTACTTATTAAATGTCGATCGCTGTATTATCTCTTAAGTAAGTGTTTAGCGAATTTTCAGGGTTTAGTGAGTAAGTGTTTAGTTTTAAGAGAGAGAGAGAGAGAGAGAGAGAGAGAGAGAGAGAGAGCCCCCCCCCCCCCCCCACCCGCCCCTCTCTCTCTCTCTCTCGTACTTAGCTTTACGCATACCATGAATATTTCTCCTCGAAATATTAGCAACGTCTTATATATGGCCAAACGGACTCTAAGGTGGACAGGGTGATAAAGAATGAATGGTAGTACAAAATTAAGGAGTACCAGTTATGGCTACCTCGTCCTTTTTTTACGATATAACATGAAAGTATGTCGATATGATAATCGATCAACAAATGATGCCCGGTTTCTGCTTTGCTCAAGTGTTTCCTTGAGAATAGTGTGGTTTTCTCACAAAGATATGAATACGAAATGCACAAGTAGTGTATTGATGTCACCCTCAAAGGGTTAAACATTATAATGATATAATATCGTTTCCTTATCCAAAATTGACTCCACATGTAACCCACTATAGAAAATGCATGTGTCAAGAAAGTCCCTTATGTTTGTTTTTACGGCTATGGAAGTGTTTCACTAAATATAATATAGTTAGTCTATAAATCGTGACGATCATAAGCCACGCATGTGTTTGTCTGTTAGTTGATCACATATATAAATTAACAAGTTATTTCTATCTGGGGTCCGAATCCAAGCATGTTAGGTCAGGGAAATGCTGCACCCCTTAAACCAAACCCCAAACTCCAAGTCAGAGGCTGAAAGTCACATATCTACCGATTCCAGATGTTTTAGCAGAAATGCGTAATCGAATTAAAATATGACAGACACGCGTTTATGGATTAATTAAATGAAGCAGTAGAATCACATGTACATGTTTGTTTGCCTTGGACGTTTATCTACATGTAAAATGATGCTGTTGCTTGTGTTATCCCACAATGTAACATGAAAACCTCTTTTTCTGGCTCTATTCGTGCTGACAACAAGAGGTCTTGCATCATTTTCTTTTACGCTAATACTCCCTAAGCTCCCTTATTCGCTCATTTGTAGGCTGTAGAGCTTCTGGAGTTGATCGTAATTGGTAAAGGGAACAGGTCAATATGGGTCAAGTCCGACTTGTTCACAAAGAGTAAGTTTGTGGGAGTCGTTTTTTTTTCATCTTCAAATTTCCTTTCCGATTTCGTCTGAGTTGACTTGGTGACCATTTGAAAATTAACGGAAGTTCTCAACCCTATTTTCTTAGGTAAGGGTCAACTTGTATTGTGCTTTTTGTCAACTTAATATTAAATTCACATCAGAAAGATTAATGAATATCCTCTCAAAACATGGGGGAGAAATTTGCACCAGACCTCATTGGCGCTGTGATGGCAGCAACAGGGTGAAAATCGTTCTGAGAATCCCTGGAGTGGCGGAGTGACCAACGGAATAGATGATAATTATAAGGAATTGTGGGGCCTCAAGAAATGCTGTGACAGTCATATTTTCATTATTTTTTTATTTCTCTAAGCATCACTTGAGATAATTTTTCCGAAAAGAATCTCCATTTTTATATGCCAATATACATTCGAAAGTGAAGGGTAACCTGACGCATTGGTTTGTCTGAAACCAAAAGAATGCCACAGAATTCAAAGAAAAATAAAGACAAACAAGGGAGAAAACAAGACGAAAAATATGATCCATTCGAACGTACACCAGACTGACTGAGCATCAAAAGAGTAGGAAACTTCCTCCGTTGGAAGAAAGCAATTGAAACGAGCCAAACATTTTTATAGTAACGAAAAACCGGTAGCAAGATATTTCAAAGCAGTTTATCATTTGACCGTTGTGATATCGTCTCGTTTTCGAAGAAATGCTTCTTCTGGTGTATTTCTGGCGGAACTTTCGATCATCAAAACCCGAGGAATGATGAAAGACAAAACTTTGAATGGATTTCTGAGTAAGGGTCTTGGACGTGTGGTGTGGGTGGGGGATATGACAGGAAGGGGGTGGGGGGTCAGGCGGGAGGAGGAGGAGGAGGAAAAGTTGAAGAAATATCTCACGGCAACGCGATGGCAGTTGTCCGAAGTTTAACAAATCCGACGCTCATGGAAGGTCCAGAACTGGAGAAGGATAATTGTTTATTCGCGTATATAGAAATAAGAGTATATGTATAAGAACGCATTATGGATCTAAATTCTAACTAATTTTCATCGTTAAACTATATAAGGAGCAATTCCCAGAGAAAGATCCTTTTTGTATGGAACCTCAAGGCGTAAACTCTAGCCAACCCTGGGTTCACTTAGCGATATTTATATTTGGTCTTGAATCGGATTTTCCGAAAGTGGCATCGATGATAAGGCATCTTTTGGGAGTCTCCGGAAACTACTGTTATTATTATTATTACTATTGGTTATTAATTATACATGCACACGGATCAGACTGAGTCAGCAATAAGTATCCATAAAGAATGACTTTGTGTAAGCATATGGTGAAAAAGAAACATCAATGAAAGGTGGAGAAAAAAAATCAGGGTAATTCAATATAAATGAATAGAAAAAAACCGTGAATATCCCGATGCAGGTGTAAAAGATGCTATTCCGTCACAACGATCACGCAAACTAAAATATGTATTGCAACAGCCAGAAGGAAATCTTGACATGCAAAAGAAGAAAGTGCTTTCGTGCATGCATGTAATATAGTTTGCACTTCTCCAGGGCACAATGCAGTGATTAAATGAAGCAGTAAATCACATGTACATGTTTGTTTGCTTAGACGTTTATCTACATGTACAATGATGCGTGTTGCTTGTGTTATCCACAATGTAACATGAAAACCTCTTTTTCTGGCTCTATTCGTGCTGACAAGAGGTCTTGCATCCCCCCCATTTTTCTTTTACGCTAAATCTACTCCCCCTAAGCTCCCTTATTCGCTCATTTTGTAGGCTGTAGAGCTTCTGGAGTTGATCGTAATGGTAAAGGGAACAGGTCAATATGGGTCAAGTCCGACTTGTCACAAAGAGCAAGTTTGTGGGATCGTCATCTTCAAATTTCCTTTCCGATTTCGTCTGAGTTGACTTGGTGACCATTTGAGAACGGAAGTTCAACCTATATTTCTTAGGTAAGGGTCAACTTGTATTGTGCTTTTTTGTCAACTTAATATTAAATTCACATCAGAAAGATTAATGAATATCCTCTCAAAACATGGGGGAAAAGGAAATTTGCACCAGACCTCATTGGCGCTGTGATGGCATCAACAGGGTGAAAATCGTTCTGAGAATCCCTGGAGTGGCGGAGTGACCAACGGAATAGATGATAATATAAGGAATTGTGCCTCAAGAAATGCTGTGACAGTCATATTTTCTATTATTTTTTTATTTCTCTAAGCATCACTTTGAGATAATTTTTCCGAAAAGAATCTCCATTTTTATATGCCCCAATATACATTCGAAGTGAAGGTAACCTGACGCATTGGTTTGTCTGAAACCAAAAGAATGCCACAGAATTCAAAGAAAAATAAAGACAAACAAGGGAGAAAACAAGACGAAAATATAGTTGATCCATTCGAACGTACACCAGACTGACTGAGCATCAAAAGAGTAGGAAACTTCCTCCGTTGGAAGCAATTGAAACGAGCCAAACATTTTTATAGTAACGAAACCGGTAGCAAGATATTTCAAAGCAGTTATCATTTGACCGTTGTGATATCGTCTCGTTTTCGAAGAAAGCTTCTTCTGGTGTATTTCTGGCGGAACTTTCGATGCATAAAACCCGAGGAATGATGAAAGACAAACTTTGAATGGATTCTGAGTAAGGGTCTTGGACGTGTGGTGGTGGGTGGGGGGTCAGGCGGGAGGAGGAGGAGGAGGAAAAGTTGAAGAAATATCTCACGGCAACGCGATGGCGGTTGTCGAAGTTAACAAATCCGACGCTCATGGAAAGGTCCAGAACTGGAGAAGGATAATTGTTATTCTCGTAAATAGAAAATAAGAGTATATGTATAAGAACGCATTATGGATCTAAATTCTAACTAATTTTCATCGTTTAAACTATATAAGGAGCAATTCCCAGATAAAGATCCTTTTTGTATGGAACCTCAAGGCGTAACTCTAGCCAACCTGGGTTCACTTAGCGATATTTATATTTGGTCTTGAATCGGATTTTCCGAAGTGGCATCGATGATAAGGCATCTTTTGGGGTTAGTCTCCGGAAACTACTGTTATTATTATTACTATTGTTATTATTATACATGCACACGGATCAGACTGGAGGTCAGCAATAAGTATCCATAAAGAAATGGACTTTGTGTAAGCATATGTGAAAAAGAACATCAATGGAAGGTGGGAGAAAAAAATCAGGGTAATTCAATATAAATGAATAGAAAAAACCGTGAATATCGCGATGCAGGTAAAAGTGCTATTCCGTCACAACGATCACGCAACTAATATTTTGTATTGCAACAGCCAGAAGGAAATCTTGACATGCAAAAGAAGAAAGTGCTTTCGTGCATGCATGTAATATAGTTTGCACTTCTCCAGGGCACAATGCAAATTTTCACTGTACCCTGAAAAGTTTTATATATAAAATACACGAAAGCGCTAGGTACTCATCCCCTTTCAGCTACTGCCTCCTGGCTCTTGCAGTTTATAAACAAAGTGACACAAAATATCTTTCCTTCATTAAAAGTATGATCATTCAAAACACCGTGAGGATCTCCAAGACGAACTCAGACAAAGAAGGCTTTCGATTCTTTTGTAGCAATTAAACATTTTTGTTCCCTTGTAAAATGTAATGTAAAGGCGAGAGAAAAATGCAATAAGAATTAGCTTGATCCTCTGTCTTTTCAAGAATCTTCTGCTTTCTTTGCATATTTATTATTTTTTCAACGCCATACCTGTAATTACCAGGAAAAATAAAAATCAAGCATTGTAAGGTTTCAAATAAATCCTGTTTAGAAGTTTTCCAATCCAAAACCCAGACTATGAATAAAAAAAATTGAAACTATATGAGAGAAAAACTGGACGAAACACTAAACTAAAAATATGCAAGGTAGAAAAGAATAGAGAAATATGAGATATGATTTATATAGAAAAGGTTGAAAAGTATGAGACAAATTCAGCAAGGAACAGAGAATACAATTTACAAGAGAAACTCGGGTTACAATTCACAACTAATGCGAGC
>NC_087209.1:15273194-15275694 GCF_015104395.2 Macrobrachium nipponense | reverse complement strand
AACAAACAATATATACTTTTAATATATATTTACCCCAACACAACTGTGGATTTCTTTGCCAATTTAGTGAATCATGCTATTATTATTATTATTATTATTATTATTATTATTATTATTATTATTATATTATTATTATTATTATTATTATTAGCCATCAAGCCAGCACCCAATGTCAGATAATATAAGCAACTACCGATTTCACTTAGCTTTCTTACTCATTTCTTTGGTAATTCGTGATTCAAGAATTTAGAGAAATTGCAAAGGCATTTACAGAAGATTCTGTCTGTATTTACACTTTGCTAAGAAATGACGTCATGAGGGGCCTCGAGGATTCAGGAGATTCTGATTGCAGAAGCAAACAACGAAAATAGATATAGATGGAGACCAATCTTTTCCTTCGCTACGAGACAATCCTGGATAACAGGACCCAGCCCAAAACATGACTACGAAAATGATGACCTCTCCTTCATTACTATTACAGGAATAATTCTATTAATAAAATCCAAAGGCCGTGCTCGCTTCATAAATTGCAAATGTCGTAATGTCATTATATATGTCAAAGCCTCCTCCTGACAAGAGTGACCAAGATTATCCAAATGGGATGAATATTACCGAAGTTTGGAATAACCACGTTATATTTTCGTCCGCTATATTTTTCTATATTCCTTTTTTATGCTTTATGAAAGCATAATGAAAATTTTAGAAGTTAACTAAGAGGCTGGAAATCAATGCCTTGCTTTTATTACAAAAAACAGGATATAAATTTCCTTCAAATTAACTTCCCAAATTTTCAATATACTTTGATCATGCCTAAAAGGAGGAAAATGCAGTTTTGCCACGGAGTCCGAGAATTTCGCACAAAAATTGATTTAGTTAGACATTTGACTTCATCGCTGCAAATTCTCAAAATCATGGTACAGCAGCAAGTCTTCATGATCTGTGAACCGTATTTGTTCTCCTAAACAAGTATGACAGACAAACAGACAACAGACAGACACTCAAGGACATAGGGACGGACTCTGCACAGTCGGCCACTTGAGTTGAATGTGTAACTTTTGACGTAGTTTACGAACACAGAATGTACGGTGCTATTTATTCTTATTTCATGAATATTGCTTAACTGTTTTTATTATCAATTCCTTTTAATATGGTTTCTGTATATGGGTAGTCATTTGTTGAAAGTGAAACTCTCACGTGATCAGAGGCTTTTATCAATATTTTTAAATAGTCTTGGAGCCTTTATATTTTATTGACCTCAACACAGGTGAAAGGGTCAAAGGAATCTTAAGAAACTCGCTCAGTTCAAGCTTCTGGAAAGTCGACTTTGGAATCCAGTCTTCTGTGAAACATTCCAGACAACGGAACCTCCACACAGCCGGAACACTAGATGCCCAAATCGGGACTTGGTTCCAGGAAACGCCAGAGATGAGGAGGAACTGAGAAAATATCCTGTGAAGGAAAGTTTTTGGACATCTCGAAAGCAATGGGAGTTCAAGGACGTCTCTCTCTCTCTCTCTCTCTCTCTCTCTCTCTCTCTCTCTCTCTCTCTCTCTCTCTCTCTCAAGGTGTCTGCTACCTGTGCCCAAAGCCTCCACCCATATTCTCGCTATATCTGGCGGCCCTATGTGGGATATCACCTTCAAAAGATTTTAGGTCTTCATTTCATAAACGTGGTTTCATTGAATCTGCGTTCCGGTGAAAAAGAACTCAAACGGCCGTAGCAGCTGTAAGGAAATATGCATAAACATTTGCATACCGGATATGTATCACAGTTTTAGGAAAAATACAGACTTTCTTGTATTCATGGGTTGAATCGTATCTGTAAGTTAAGCCAGTGTAAAAATAGAACGAAAGCCGAGGATAAAACGTAAGGATACTGTTTTTAAGATTTCTTTCTTTTTCACTGAATATTAAAATGGATTTTTTCGGTTTTCACAGCCTTCATTGAATGAAGGACGAAAAATATTCTGGTTACGTATACTTTCTTTCGTACAATAAAAAATTCAAACATAGGGGAAAATATTTTTTAAAAAGTTTGGAATATTTTAGATATCCACTTAGTACATGTCAACCATTTTCATACTCAACGAGAGGGCTATAGTGTAATTAAAGCAATATGATAATTCCTTTAGCAATGACGTAGTTAAAAATTGAAGATTAATTTCTTTTAAATTGAAAGGAAGTATCTATGATAATCTAAATATTATATACCACCACTGCAGCGTCGAGCACAAACTTTTCTTACAACAGGGAATTCTATTTGTTGTTTTATGTTCTATAGTTTATAGTTTGTTTATGTGATTTTCCTTTTGAAACTGGTAATTTCATTGAATTTAATGTGTATTGCATGCAGAGCAAAAGAACCTCATACAAACTAAATGGTATCTAATGGAGTTACTTATTACAAAAGGGTTCCATGCTCTGAAGGACGACCAGTCTTCATAATCAAGTATCAAAGAGTACCGAAGAGGTGGGAGGCCAGCTGTATTTATATGAGTGT
>NC_087209.1:15267361-15270194 GCF_015104395.2 Macrobrachium nipponense | reverse complement strand
TCATAGTGCAACAAATTGTAGAAATAACCAAGTTGGCCCTGAATGCGGCCAAAATCGCACATCAAGTGAACGTACTAAAAAAACACCAACTTAAAATGTACACATCGGAAAAGAAAGGCCGAAGTGAGACTGAAAATAAAACATATGATGTGAAAAAGTGCTTCATATATAAAGAATAGGTGTCAACGGCGAAATATAAATACGGATCATGGCTTTGACTAATAATTATCTTCTGTGCAATTCAGTAAACATACAGCCAGTAGGAAATGAAACCAACACTATTAGCAATCTTATAAATGATCAAACCTAGATATATGCACGCTAACGGAGACTTGCCTAAGTAGTAATGTAAGTGCTTATTTCTAAAATAAACGAAGTGACGGCAGGGAATCGCAACTTTTCCGTTGTGGAGTGAGAATCTTTGTTTAACAATCATACAAAGTATCCATAAGGAACCATAATGTTTTCAGTACATCTGAATATATCAACACTAAAATGACACACACAAATACACAAACAAATGGCAACAGGTTACACACTACGAAGCACAAGTAAGAATTCGTTCAGCGACTTCCTAAACTTGGCTAAAAAAAAAATGATTTGTGATGACTTCACCCTGCATTTACAACATAATGATGACAATTATGTCAAAGAATTTATAGAGTTACTTGAAAGCCACGATCTTGTAAATGTTGTGAAGAAACCGACATCATTATTGAACCATACCATCGACTTAGTGATACGAAACAAAAACAATGGGATTTTGAGTGACATACAAGTTGAGCCTGAATGCGGGATCTCTCCAATACATAAACTAGTCACATTTAGTATAAAGATACTTACGGAAACAAAACCAACTTTAAAGCTGATCAACTTATTGTTGAGAAAGCACAAAGAAAACCGAGAAATGCCTTGACAGGTGACCAGACATGCATAAGTTGTTTTGCAAACTACAGCAAAAGCATATTAGCATCAAACTACAACGATAACTATCCAGAAGTGACAAGGCAAATTTTAGGTAAAAATAATACCGAATTGTTTAGCAGTGATTTATGTGAAACTAAGGAAAAGAAGAGATAAATGGAAGATCTATGGAACAGATCGAAAAAATCAAGAAAAAATGGAAATTGGTCCCTGTATAAAGCAGCCAGAAATCAGTACAACTACTTAATTATGAAAATAAAGAAAATGTATTACAATAAAATATTTCGAGAAGAGAAAAATCCAAAAAAAAGAAATCCATGATAATTTAGCTGGAATATTAGGACTCAGGAAAGTCAAAGTTCTACCAGACGTAACCAGTGATCAAATGAACTTGGCTTATAACTTTGTGAACTGCTTTGAAGAAAACATTGAAAGAATCTGTCAGAGTTCAGAGAAGGAGGTCCCTTCTGATCTCCCGGTGATCATAATGAGTAATAGCAAATTCAGTAAGTTCGAAAAATTCAGTAAGTTTGAAGAACTGAACATGAATGACGAGAAAAGTCAAAAACACCTTCAGTGAAAATGGCCTGTTTCCCAGAAGCGACTTAAAAGAGGTAAAAATCTTTAATCAATTGCGGAAGCTATATTTTGATATTGTCAAATGAGTTTAGCTTCTAAAGGCCAATATCGAACCTATCGTACTGGAAAAACCTCACTTATGCTCAGTGCATTTGGTGCACCCCTTAAGCAAGAATAGAGTATTTCTTTGCTTTGTTCTGATATGCTACATATGTATATGCCCTTTCAGTAGGAAGAATCACTGAGTTTCATTATCTGCATCTCATTCATATCATAATTTTTCACCCCTCTATCATAATCATTTCTCGTACTTATTTTAAATTTTATCCTTTTAGAATTTGGAGGCTTTTATGTATGTGTTTGTCTATGGCCATTTATGTCCGAAATAAAGCTTTTGAATTTGAATTTGAATTTATCAAAACTTATAGAAACTGTAGTTCGCGAACAAACGTGGAAACACTTGCAACAACTCAACATTATACCCGATGATCAGTCAACTTACAGAAAAAACCACTCGACAGAAACTACATTGTGCGCAATGACAAATGATATGATAAAAACTATGGAAAGTGGAAAATGTGGTATCCTGGTTATGCTCGACCTAAGTACAGCATTTGACACAGTTGACCATAGTCTGCGGCTTCAGGACCTGAGACCAGCAGCCATTGAAGATGATGTACTCAAATTGTACAAAAGCTACTCAGAAAACAGGTAGGCTACAGTGGTTATATCAAATGTGAAATCAGAAAAGAAAAGCCTAACTAGAGGAGTGCCACAAGGCAGTGTCCTGGTTTCATTGCTATTTGGCATTTACACGACTGAATTAGCTAGAATCCTAAACAAGCAGAAGGTTTGGCATAAACTGTATGCTGATGATACTCGTTTCTATTTTCCTTTTGAAACGGTAGAAAATGGCATTAGTAAAATTGATGCAATAATGAAAGAAGATATAAAAAAGTGGATGCCGACAATGACACTAAAACTCAATGAAGACAAAACTGAGAGTATCTTATTTGGATACTCGTCATCCATAAACATTGTAGTGGCAGCGAGGAACTTAGGGTATCTATTGATAATAAAATAATAAAATATATGGCATATTGTAAAAACCTGTAAAGTGAGGGCGATTGGAAGGCATTTAGTGTGGAAGAGCATCATCCCTACTGCAAATGATCTCGGGTTGACATCAGACTCCCCCCGAGTTGCACAGAACCACCGATATCATCCTGGGACGAAGCCAAACGTGGAGAGAGAGAGAGAGAGAGAGAGAGAGAGAGAGAGAGAGAGAGAGAAGGAAAGCTTCCTCCTGGGTGGGGTTCAACTAAGATTA
>NC_087209.1:15239861-15254861 GCF_015104395.2 Macrobrachium nipponense | reverse complement strand
TCTCCCTCTGTCGCTCTGCTGTCGCCATTTCATCCTCAGGAGTGATGATGGTGGAGTGAACAGAGAATTTTATTTACTTGTTACGTAGGACGTCAAGAATTTTAGCAGACGCGAATTCATTCTTCCCGTCAAAATAGAACGGAATCTTGTGATCCACCTTTTTGTTCCAGACTTTTGAACAAAGCAATTTGATTATGTGACCGCCTATAAATATTCATTTGCTTCTGTAATTAATTGTTCGTACTGCGTTTTCATTACATTTTTTATTCAGAACTATGAAAAATCTCAAGAAGTGATAAATTTCAAGAGATGTTTCCGAAAGCACTGTTATTTTTCTTTACAGAAAGATATCGAAGGTTTGAGCAATATTATCAAGTCATCCATAAAGGTTTCACCAACGATGTATTAGCTTGAATATTATTCATAATCAATTTCTTCCATCATTGATATGTCAGCATCATCATAAGTTTGCTTTTAATAGAATTCAAGTTTTCCTTCATCAATTCTTTCAATTTGTCGTTGCTATGTCTGATTTAAGCAGAATCTTGCAATAACCAGCGTTGTCATATTGGAAAAGCTTCAGCATTAAATATTTCTCGTTTTATCATCCTTATGTAAACGTATCAATGTCCAAACATTCGATAAATTAGCTCTGTTCCTTTGTCAGTACCATATAACAGCGCTTCAATGAGCACTCTACTTATTAAATGTCGATCGCTGTATTATCTCTTAATCAATTAAGTAAGTGTTTAGCGAATTTTCAGGGTTTAGTGAGTAAGTGTTTAGTTTAAGAGAGAGAGAGAGCCCCCCCTCTCTCTCTCTCTCTCTCTCTCTCTCTCTCTCTCTCTCTCTCTCGTACTTAGCTTTACGCATACCATGAATATTTCTCCTCGAAATATTACCAACGTCTTATATATGGCCAAACGGACTCTAAGGTGGACAGGGTGATTAAGAAGGAATGGTAGTACAAAATTAAGGAGTACCAGTTATGGCTACCTCGTCCTTTACGCCATAACATGAAAGTATGTCGATGTGATAATCGATCAACAAATGATGCCCGGTTTCTGCTTTGCCTCAAGTGTTTCCTTATGAGAATAGTGTTGTTTTCTACAAAGATATGATTTCGAAATGCTCAAGTAGTGTATTGTTGTCATCCTCCAGGGGTTAAACATTATAATGATATAATATCGTTTCCTTATCCAAAATTGACTCCACATGTAACCCACTATAGAAAATGCATTTGTCAAGAAAGTCCCTTATGTTGTTCAACGGCTATGGAAGTGTTTCACTAAATATAATAATAGTTAGTCTATAAATCATGACGATCATAAGCCATGCATGTGTTTGTCTGTTAGTTGGTCACATATATAAATTAATAAGTTATTTCTATCTGGGGTCCGAATCCAAACATGTTAGGTCAGGGAAATGCTGCACCAAACCAAACTCCAAGTCAGAGGCTGAAAGTCACATATCTACCGATTCCAGATGTTTTAGCAGAAATGCGTAATCGAATTAAATATGACAGAGACACGTATGATAATTAAATGAAGCAGTAGAATCACATGTACATGTGTGTTTGCTTAGACGTTTATCTACATGTAAAATGATGCGTGTTGCTTGTGTTATCCCACAATGTAACATGAAAACCTCTTTTTCTGGCTCTATTCGTGCTGACAACAAGAGGTCTTGCATCATTTTCTTTTACGCCAATACTCCTCTAAACTCTCTTATTCGCTCATTTTGTAGGCTGTAGAGCTTCTGGAGTTTATCGTAATTGGTAAAAGGAACAGGTCAATATGAGTCAAGTCCCACTTGTTCACAAAGAGCAAGTTTGTGGGAGTCGTCATCTTCAAATTTCCTTTCCCATTTCGTCTGAATTGACTTGGTAACCATTTGAGAACGGAAGTTCAACCTATATTTCTTAGATAAGGGTCAACTTGTATTCTGCTTTTTGTCAACTTAATATTAAATTCACATCAGAAAGATTAATGAATATCCTCTCAAAACTTGGGGGAAAAGAAATTTGTACCAGACCTCATTGGCGCTGTGATGGCAGCAACAGGGTGAAAATCGTTCTGAGAATCCCTGGAGTGGCGGAGTGACCAACGGAATAGATGATAATTATAAGGGATTGTGCCTCAAGAAATGCTGTGACAGTCATATTTTCTATTATTTTTTTACTTCTCTAAGCATCACTTTGAGATCATTTCTCCGAAAAGAATCTCCATTTTTATATACCAATATACATTCGAAAGTGAAGGGTAACCTGACGCATTGGTTTGTCTGAAACCAAAAGAATGCGACAGTATTCAAAGAAAAATAAAGACAAACAAGGGAGAAAACAAGACGAAAATATATTGAGCCATTCGAACGTCCACCAGACTGACTGAGCATCAAAAGTGTAGGAAACTTCCTCCGTTGTTGTCAATTGAACCGAGCAAAACACTTTTATAGTAACGAAACCAGAAGGAAGATAATTCGAAGCTGTTATTACTTGACCGATGTGATATCTTCCCGCTTTCGAAGAGAGCTTCTTCTGGTGTATTTCTGGCGGAACTTTCGATGCATAAAACTCGAGGAATGATGAAAGGCAAACTTTGAATGGATTTCTGAGTAAGGGTCTTGGACGTGTGGTGGTGGGTGGGGGATATGACAGGAAGGGGGTGGGGGTCGGGCGGGAAAAGGAGGAGGAGGAAAAGTTGAAGAAATATCTCAGGGCAACGCGATGGCGGTTGTCCGAAGTTTAACAAACCCGACGCTCCTGGAAGGTCCAGAACTGGAGAAGGATAATTGTTATTCTCGTAAATAGAAATAAGAGTATATGTATAAGAACGCATTATGGATCTAAATTCTAACTAATTTTCATCGTTAAACTATATAAGGAGCAATTCCCAGATAAAGATCCTTTTTGTATGGAACCTCAAGGCGTAACTCTAGCCAACCCTGGGTTGACTTAGCGATATTTATCTTTGGTCTTGAATCGGATTTTCCGAAAGTGGCATCGATGATAAGGCATCTTTTGGGAGTCTCCGGAAACTGTTATTATTATTATTACTATTGTTATTATTATACATGCACACGGATCAGACTGAGTCAGCAATAAGTATCCATAAAGAATGACTTTGTGTAAGCATATGTTGAAACAGAACATCAATGGAAGGTGGAGAAAAAAATCAGGGTAATTCAATATAAATGAATAGAAAAAAACCGTGAATATCCCGATGCATGTAAAAGATGCTATGCCGTCACAACGATCACGCAACTAAATATTTTGTACTGCAAGAGCCAGAAGGAAATCTTAACATGCAGAAGAAGAAAGCGCTTTCGTGCATGCATGTAATATAGTTTGCACTTCTCCAGGGAACAATGCAAAATTTTCACTGTACCCTGAAAAAGTTTATATATTAAATACACGAAAGCGCTTGGTACTCATCCCCTTCAGTACTGCCTCCTGGCTCTTGCAGTTTATAGAACAAGTGACAAAATATCTTTCCTTGATTAAAAGTATGATCATTCAAAACACCGTGAGGTTCTCCAAGACGAACTCAGACAAAGAAGGCTTTCGTTTCTTTTGTAGCAACTAGACATCTGTGTTCCCTTGTAAAATGGAATGTAAAGGCGAGAGAAAAAATGCAATAAGAATTAGCTTGATCCTCTGTCTATTCAAAGAATCTTCTGCTTTCTTTGAATATTCCCTATTTTCCAACGCCATACCTGTAATTACCAGGAAAAATAAAAATAAAACATTGTAATAAAGGTTCAAATAAATCATATTTAGAAGTTTCAATAAAAACCCAGACTATGAATAAAAAATTGAAACTATATGAGAGAAAAACTGGACGAAACACTAAACTAAAAATATGCAAGGTAGAAAAGAATAGAGAAATATGAGATATGATTTATATAGAAAAAGTTGAAAATTATGAGACAAATTCAGCAAGGAACAGAGAATACAATTTACAAGAGAAACTCGGGTTACAATTCACAACTAATGCGAACGTGATGTCAACACAGAGCAGAGAATCTGGCTGACTTACCCAGAATAAATTATATAAATTACAAGACGAAACCTGGTTTACAGAACAACATGGAACAAGTCACTCCACAGCAGTTCAAAATTTGTAACCATTCTAGTA
The DNA here is from genome assembly GCF_015104395.2 of Macrobrachium nipponense. Taxonomy (NCBI): domain Eukaryota; kingdom Metazoa; phylum Arthropoda; class Malacostraca; order Decapoda; family Palaemonidae; genus Macrobrachium; species Macrobrachium nipponense. The sequence continues at coordinate 15,250,725 of NC_087209.1, read as the reverse complement.
AGCGGCCAAAAGCAGTCTCCAAGTCAACAAATATTTCAACAGTCAGTCACCGCGGTCACTGAGGTCACTTCGAACAAATCGTATAACTCTCCGAAAAGGAATAGACGAACCTATAAAAGGGATCGTAGCATCGTAAGCTAAGCACCTGTCACCACAAAAACCTTTCCTCTGCTATAAACAACAGCCATTTATAGAACAAGCAATAAAATTATTTTCCACATTGAGACGCCTCTTCCCTCTCGAAGAAAGCGTCCCACGTCTTTTGGGTCCAGACCTTCGATTCTAGAGCAACGCTGAAGAACGTTGAAAAGATAACATGTGTTTGGGTGGGGGGATGAGGAGGGGGAGGGGGGATGGGGGATGTTCGAGGAAGAAGAGGAAGGCAAATGTTTCACTCTGAAAGTTTATCCAACCCAGATTCTTGAGGGTAAAAGGATACGAGTCTTCTTGGTTCACACAAGAGTTGGTCAACAAAGAAGTTATTTGGAAGTTATTCATTGAGTGTCAAGTATGAAATGGATTAATTAGGTTTTCAAAAACACGACAGAAGAAACTATAGACCAATTAAGAAGGACATATTCTACGTTTGTCATGAGGAAACTTCCTAGTTTAATGTGGAAGTGAAAATAATAAGATGAACGAAAACTAGGAAGTGAATATGAAACGTCCAAAAGAAAAATAAGGCAAACCTTTAATTGCGGCATTAAAATAATGCAAATTTAATAAATGTTGATTATGTCATTAGGCTATAATTTATTTCCGTTGAAATTAAAACAAGGGACGAAAAATTCTAAATACACAAATGTTTCATTCAATAAAACCTCAATAAAATAGGAAAGTTAAACTCCTGTGTAAGCTGGAAAAGTAAGATATACAAAATAGTCTAGAATATAGTGTGTGTTGGTGAAGTATGTGATATGACTCCTTAGCATTCGCTAAGAAGCATAATCTCTTTATATGAAGCAAAACGAGAAGGGTAACGAGTTCCCAAGGGCATAATATTCGACACTTTTCAATAGAAATTGACCACATTTATTCAAAGCGAAAATGAAAAATCGTTCAGTCAGTTCTAAGATCTACAAAGACCTTAAATTGTGTGCAAAAGATGGAAGCAAAGACAACTCACAAGAAAGACTTCTTGGAGGAAGAATTTCCTCTGGAAATTTCACGCACACAAAATGAACGATGGAAAATCGTAAAATTGTTGGTGAAGTAAATCGTTTAACGAGTTGATCGTCAATATGGCCCCGTTAGAAGAAAAAATGGAGGTAACCTATTTCTGTTGATCGCTAAAATGATGTTTGTAATTTATTCATTGAAAGTTTTATTCAGAACCAGACTTTTTTCAGAACGTTCAGTAAATTCGGGTTTATGTCTCTTAAAATAACCAATTTTATAAAAGATTATTCCTTTACATAGTATGCTTTGAAAATCGCATAATTAATGAAAAACTGTCACTCAATTAACAACGTATCAAGTTGACGTTCCCCAAAACACTGAACTAAAGAGGTTCCTCAAATTTGAAAACACTTGATCAATTGATTGATGGCAATCCAGTTGGCGAAGCCAGGCCAAATCACCAAAGACATATCTTTCAATGAGTCAAGATTTATCCCTATGCCATTTTGAATACACGCTTCACTTTACCGAGATTGTGTTTGATATTCTAAAAGACACACTTTCCAGTGCTTAGTCTAACCATTGCTAATACCGTTATAATAAAGATTCTACTAGTAAAGTAGAAACAAAATAAATAATGAATTCAAATCCACGCCAACCAATACAGAAGTAACAAATAAATGTTATTGTTATTGGTCATTTCCGCCTTTAATTCTTGGTTTCTGCAAGTTTCATAATTTACGCAAACGAAGAGAAGACCGAGAGGGGAAAGGAAAAACATGTAATGTTCTCAAAAGGTTAAGAAGGTTAATCCTTATATATTTTTCAGTTAATGTTGGAAGATCTCCGTCACCTGAAGAAATAAATGAAAAGTGATAACGGGTTTTGAAGGTCCATTTCGTGACAATGATCGTTTTCGATGTTTATATTCTGCAACAAGAGATGACACGAAGCACCAGATCTACTGATGGTGGCTGTTACTGTTTATTTTACTGAAAATGAAGAACCTTTGCACTGATGAAGGCATTATACGTGGGGTAGACGAACTCAAGCAATTCCTTCGCTGTCTCAGGCCAGGAATGGACGAGCCACTCTGTGGCGCCACAGAGTGGCGTCGGTATGTGGCGGGGATATGTGGCTTCCCATAGGTTTCCATTGTTTATAGTAAGCTATGTCGACCACACAAGCGTCTGTGGCAAGCGACTATGGGAAGCCACATGTACCCGCCAAAGACATGTGCACAGATGTGGCTCGTGTCTTCGTGGCCTCGAAGGCAACAGCTCATTGAAACCAGCCTTCACTACTTGTTAAGTAAAACCGCATCACCAAACTGGCTGTACAAACCCCCATTCAACGAATTTCACCAATGAATTCTGCCTTCTGTAGTCACAGCTATGTAAAACTCTGATGCAACCACCAAAAGTGCAGAAAGCAAAGGCAAAGCTGAGACGTAACATCACCGTCTATTCACAAACCCTCCTATTTTACAGGAACAGTAAACGCACCTGCTGTAAAAAGGGTTAGCGGGTAAAACGCAAAAAAGAATCAGATGCAACAGTTCCTCTTTTTCGTCGACACTGGAAATTCTATTGAAAAATAGACTATTATGAAGAACGCCGCTTCCAGAGGAAAAAGAAAGATTGCTATTTCGTTCTTGCACCTTTTTTCATATTGGCTGCTTAAAGAAAGTAAAAAGAAAACGAAAAAAATAAAAAAAACGGAAAGAAAATGGGGAATTACTGTAACGGATATTTTGTGTAACTTTGAAATGCTATTTCCTGTAAGTGGTGAAGCGTTTAAAAAAAGAAATTGACGTAGGTGTTTGTTTTTTTGTTCCTTAATCATTGGTTATCAGACCTAAAAGTTCAAAGCGATAGATGAAGCTAAAACAACGGACTCTTTCGTTGAAATATGATATAAATTAACAATATGAATTATTATGGAGACACCTTATTTTCATTTAATTGGCATAGGTACTTTTACTAATAAATTTTGGTTTTACCGTTGCCCAGAAAAAAGAAGTGAAATCTTTATTATATCTATATATCTATATTAAATATATATTATATATATATCATATATATATATATATATATCTATAAAATTTTTTTTTAGTAGTATATATATATACTATATATCTATTATTATATATATATTTGATTTGTGATATGGTTTAAATATATAATATATATATATATTAATATATATAATATATTATTAATATTATATATATATATATAGTATATATTTATAGCTTTGTGTATTGGTGGTTATAAATATAGTATAATAATATATATATATATATATTCTATATATATTATATATATATATATTATTATATATATGTGGTGTGTGGTGTGTTGTGTTTGTGGTATTATAATAATATTATATACTATATATATATATTATATATATTTATATATATAATATAGTTTTTATAATATATTATACAATACTACTCGTATGTAGGTTGTAATTTTGAATTTATATATAATATATTAATATATATTTTTAATTATATATATGATATTTATCTATATTATATAATATTTATATATATATATAATAGCATATATTATTACCACACATATTACATGTGTCTAACATGTTACTATATATACTTTTGATTCTGATCCAATAAAACCAACCCATTAAAAATTTATGTAAAAAAAAAGGCAAAAAACACCACCATTCTTGGAAAACAATTTACGTCAACGTGGGAACGAAAAATGGTATTTTGAGTGTAAATACAAGACGGGTACTTGAAATCTGCTGCCTAAAGAGTTCCCTCGGGAAATCTCTAGAACAGAACGAAATGGCTTTTGAAATTGTTTTTATTTTGTAGCTTCTTGATTTTTCATGTTCCATTTCCATTATAGTTGAACGAATGTGATTTTCTCGCAAATATCATTAGTAATAACATCGTGTTAACAATTAAAGTGGAATATTTCGGTTTTCATGTCGATATAAGTTAAAATGGAAAGTGCGGAGAACTTTCCGACAACATAACTTCGAATTTTTGGAATTTTGACTTCCAATTATTAATTTGCAATATTTTCATTTAATTTTCTATTATTTTGTGATAACTAATTGTCTTTGTCCTTTTATCACATTTTATTCATTACTATTGGTATCCATTACACTCCTAATTTTTTTCGTTAGTTTTTTTTTTTGATGGAATGTGACAGGGTAACAGCCCATGCTTCCTATAATTTATGAAATCCGTTAAAACATACTTTATTACTACCAGAAATAAAAAGAGTTTTTGTTTAGCACCGTTATGTTACATTATGTTATATAACCGCCATCTTGATTTATAACTAATCACCATTAATCAATCGGGAGCAGGAAATAAATCGAGATCGAAAGCTGAAAAAATTTAATTTCGTGATTAGGCCAACGAAAACGAATAGTTTTTAATAAAACGAAATTATTGGTTTTTTCAGTTGGAAATTCCTAACGATTGCTTTTAAGGTTATTCTTGTTAGTAATTGCTAGCGATCAACGGTAATATTTGTAGTAGTAATTGGCACTTGGGCTTTTGCTTTAGAACATTATTATTTATTATTAATTATTATTAATTATTACTGGTGGGAGGATATCCACAATGGTTTGGGTGTAAGATCTTATAAATGAATAATATACAAAACAAAAACGAGAACTTTTCTAGAAATTAGCTCAATTCTCCTTCTAAATCATTTTGCAAATTATACTTTAATATATATTTTTACCCCTACACAACTGGTGAATTTCTTTGCCAATTTTAATGTGAATCATGCTATTAGGGGCCATTGGTTATGATACATCTATCATTACGTACGGAGGTTGAAAGGAATATTCCTCCACTATCAGCTGTATTGGGCCTTTAACAATGAAACTTGGAACAGAAAACTTTTAGAAGATTCCTTTTATGTTTTCGCTCAAGAAATTACAAAAAAAAACTGTTGACTTGGCCAAACAAACAGTAGGTATTTTAAGTAGTGTTTTGAAACTGTGCTTTTTAAAGACGTTTTTCCTTTTAGTTTAACCCAAGGTAATTTTTTATTCCTTGGAAACACAAGCTGGACCGGTTGTTGTTTATTTTATTGGCAATTGTAAAATACATGTTTTTTGTGTTGCAAGCTGGACCTTGTCTTTCTTTTGTATTTTTAATGTCTTACTTAGTTAGTTACACTCCTTTGTCAAATTAGGCCTCGACCCATGATATTTTTATGTCTGTGCTTTAGCTTGTAAGTCGTGTAATTTAACTTTTTGTAAAACCAGCAAACTTGCTTTATGTTACCGGACCATATAAAGCAGTAAATTGCTTATTGCTCGGCGGAATTTTCTGCTTTATTTTTATGAATTTGTAACCCCAAAATAATGGACAAACAAAACTATTACTCTACTATACGTTTTAGTCATCAAGTCAGCACCCAACGTCAGATAACATAAGCCAAACTACCAATTTGTTCCAACTTAACGTTTTCTTTACTCAAAATTCTTTGCAACAAATTGGTTCAAGAAATTAGAGCAAATAACACTGGCGGCTACAGATGATTCTGTCTGTATTTACATGGGCCGCTCAGAAAATGACGTCATGAGGGGGACTTCGAGGATTCAGGAGATTCTCATTGCAGAAGCCAAACAACCGAAAATAGATCTACTGTGGAGACCAAATCCTTCCCTTCGCTACGAGCTCCTACCTGGCGGTACTTGGAGATTCCTCTACCTCCAGGACGCATCATACCATGTTCGGAGGACACTCGAATTGTTTTTTGTCTAGTTTTGGCAGGCCGTTCCGTTTTTTGGGCTGTTTTTTCGTGGGTTAATGCAAGTTCTTCTGGGCGTATAATGTTAACAGCGGGCTCACACACCACACACACCAAACACACACACACACACACAAACATATATATAATATATATAAATTATAATTATATATATATATCTATATATATATATATATATATAGTATATAAACTTATATGCTTAAAAGCCACAATAATTTGTATAGGCTACTGTATTTCTCAAAAAAAATACAAAAAAGTTAGAAACCTGTTTTTTAACCTTTTGTTATATTTTTGGTGTAAAAATACAGTTCATCCAAAAATTAAAAAAATTATTATTGTGGTTTTTGTAACTTATTAATCTCCGGCGGTTACGGGGCGTAAGTGATGCAACCATATTTATCGTATATAGTAAATAAATTATATATATATATATATATTATATATAAATAATAATTATATATATAGTATATTATATATATATTTATATATATTATAATATATTATGTTTATCTATATATATATTGATATATATATATATCTATATATATTATCTAATAGATATATATATATATATTATATCTATTTATAAAACCGTATTTTTGAAAGGAACTCCAGGTGTCTCTTGAATAACAACAAATCACGTATTCGAATAACACACGGAAACTGAAAAAGACAATCCTGGGCGAACATGGACCCAGCCAAAAACCAGACTTCGAAAAACTTAATGACCTCCTCCCTTCATTAACCACCATAAGAGTAATTTCATTAATAAAATGCAAAACGTCCGCACTCCCGCCTTCCATAAATTGTAAAATGTCGTTATGTCATCCATATATGTAACAAAGCAGCATTAACGCGAGGATGGCAAGTAAACTTCATAACTGCATGTATATCAGTTGCATCTGAATAGTGAAATATCCCTTCCTAAGAGGCTATTATGAATGAAAATATTCCGTCGGGCGGGGCTCCAGCACATTCATGATGATGTCTATTACTCAGCCTCACGGGAATTTTGAGCTCTATGTCACGGAAGGACACAGGAATGGTCGAGTTACCCCGCAATAGAATATTACTGAATAATAATTGCGTGGGTTGTTGTTTGTTTCCAGGCTTTATATAATAATATTTTTTTATTCCGAATAAGAACCAAAGTACGACAAAACAAATAAACAGAAATTATTGATGAATGTCTTCTCATTCGATGATTACCTAAAGCAAAAATGATTCCTCCAGTTCGGTATATCTGTTTGCACGTTTCATTTTATTGATGCTATCTATTTATCAATATATTTATGGTAAGTCTGGAGAGGATGCTAGATACCGAGGGCACGTTTATTAAAATGTGATGATGGTGTGGAATGACCGACTTATGTCCCAGGATCTTGAGGGTAATGGTTTAGCTTTCTTCTCCTTTTATGGGAGGGACCAAGACAATGTTCTACTTTAGCTGTTTTACAAGTATTTGGCTCAGTTATGCAATAATATACCATTACATACATACATAACATATATATATATATATCTTATATCAGTATATTATTATATAATATATTATATTATCTAGCAAACAACACGAAACACACATACGTACATAAATCAAAGTAATTAAAGAGACTTCTTCATATCGACTCTTCCTGAATCCTGAATGCAATAATCTTAAGATAATATCAATACTCCACCTCAACTCAGTACAAAAAGTCAATAGTTTGCTCACAAGAGACCAAAAAATATTTTATTAATCGCAAAGAAATATTCCTAGCCATTCTAATCTTCCTGAGTAATACGTCGGTCGATTATCAAATAAAAGAGGCTTTTTATGCAGAGGAGAGAGAGAAGAAAGAAAAGAGAGAGCCAATAACTCTGGACACTATTTAACTTTTGGTGCTTGTGAAAAACTGCCATCTTTCATCAGAGTAAGGGTTGGCTATGAATAAAAGGTAACTGTGAGTTTGACAAAAAATTAACGGTCCGATTACCGTCAATCTGGGAATATATGATTTTGATCGAAGTAAAAACCATTTCGCAAGTGTAATCGGAGATCTGACTTACTAGACCATTTCCGTCGATAATATGATCTCTCGTAATTTAGTTTTTGTCAGTGATAAAAAAACGTGTCTGGTTAAATTCATTTCTAATCATAACTTGGAAGTCAACCAGCAAAATAAAAAGTAAGTGCTAAAGTGGATTTCTTAGGCTTAAAACCTTATTTTGATGTAAATTTGCTGTTCCAAAATTGTAAGATGTTGCTATTTCATTTTTAATTAATATCAATCTTTTTCTCTCAACATTATCCGGTCTTGCTTTTTGATGAAATGTTCAATATAGAATTCTACGCAAACGCTGCAAATTTTAATTTTCACATGCTTAAATGATAGTATACTTCAGTACTCAGTATCAAATTACCAGATCGCCCTGGTCGATTGTAATGAGTTTAAAACAAAATATTAAAATCAAACCAGGTTACTAAGCGCCCCATTTTTTAAAGGAATGTAATTTGCATTAATAAAAACCAAAAATTTAAATATCAGACGCAGATGGGAAGGAAACGTCGACAGTAACTGAAAGATTGTCCTATATGAGAAAAACATATTTTTACATATTAAATTACAAAAAATGCACTGGATTTTCATAAGAAAGTTACTTTGGGTGGGGCAGCAGCCTATGAATTAAAGAACTTGGATACATTTTTCCTCGGTTAATATATTATATATTAATATATATATATATATATAATAGTTATATCTATTACTTATATATATATATATGTTTTATATATATATTACTATATATATATATAATGATATTATATATTATATATATATATATAATATCATATATATTATATATCTATATTATATAATATTATATTATTTTTTAATAATAATACACAGGAGGCGGTCCCCCCGGGTTACGACGGCTCCGGCTTCCGATTGTTACTTGAGGTTACCGACGCTTTTTCTTAAATATTTCATTAAAAAAATCCGCCCTGGGTTACGACACTTGTTTCGAGGTTACGGTGCTGACGCTTCTGACGCCCTCCAAGTTACCGACGCTTTTAAGAAAATGGGGCTAAACTATGATTAGAAATACTTTAAATATTTTTAAGCATAGTATATTAATAAAATCATAAGTCTTTGGTTAGATTACAAACAAAAAAACAAAAAATTTGAGGGTAATGATGATTTTTTCGGACACTTTTTTATGTCGTTATTTTTTTTTATTTTTTTTAGTGCCAACCCCACCTCATATGCCGGAAACAGGTTTTGTTTCCCGAGGAATTGAGTACCACTAGCTTGGGCATGGCGCAGTTCATAATAGTCCAAAATGCGCAAAAATAATGAAAAAAAAATTATTGCTTGTTTCCCAGTTATACATAAATTGAACAAACTAAGTTTCTGGTTAGATTACAATGCAAATTCCAAAACTTAAACGATGGTTTTTTATGCTTTTCAATGATAACCATCAATACACAGAACTAGTTTTCTTCTGCGCGGAGGGGCGCATTAAAAATTAATTTACGCTATTAAAACTGTATGGTAAACCATAGTCAAGGATTAAAAGGACACATTCTCAAAAACAGTATACATATCCTTTAATACAAAACAGCAAAATATCATTGAAACATTTATTTCACTTAAAGAACTCCAATTTCTACTGTAACTTTAGACTTGGAGTAGTAAAACCCATAGTTTTTCTCTCTCTCTCTCTACTCTCTCTCTCCTCTGCTCTCTTTGTAATTTTTACCGACAAAAAATAATCACTGATTCGTGTTATTTTGATGTTTATTTTCATGACTAAATACATTTTTATAAACTCAAAAACCAAAAATGAGTTTACTAATTTTCAAATATTAATTTTGATTCAATACTGTTATTGGTAAGTTTTTAATAAGTTGAAAATGATATTCCACCATAATAAAAAATAATAATTCTGCTCTCTCTCTCTCTCTCTCTCTCTCTTCTCTCTCTCTCTCTTTTTTTTTTTTCTTTTCCATCTCTCCTACTACTACTACAAAAAGATGTATGTTTTTGTTTTGTAATGATAAATAAATGATTTACTATTTTCAAATATTAAATATTAATTTATACAGCAATTATATCAATTTCACTAAAAAAAGAAAAATATTCATAGTGAATTTAGTAAGATTTTAGCTTATATATTTAAAAAAAATTATGGAAGAATGAAGGAAACATCACAGTCTTCTTTCTGGTAACCTTTGTTCTCTGAACTCCAGGTACTAAAACTTGTCAATAGATATCAAGTTTCTGTGACAGCCAAGGAGGGGGAAGAGCTGCATGTGTTGCCATCAAGTGCTCATGAAATTCCCCCCCCCCCCCTCTCGCTCTCTTCTCATCTCTCTCTCTCCTCATTTACTGAGACCTCGCGATTTTTATGTACTTTGTTACTATTTGTTTTTGTTAAATACTTTTCAAATAATAATAATAATAATAAGAATAATAATAATAAATAATAATAATTAATTAATAATAATCAATAATAATGAACTGTAGATTACAAAATTTCCATATGTGATAGGCTTAACTCTCCTCTCTTCTCCTCTCTCTTTTGCCACAACAAGAATAATTAATAATGTTTGTAATAGTGGTATCTCCCCTCCCTCATCTTTTTCGCTTGAAGAGCGTTATAAGTATTTTTTGCGAGAACAGAGAGATATAAACAACTCTCTCTCTCCATCTCTCATCTCTCTCTCCGCTCTCTCTCGTCCCTCTCGTCTTTTACCGAGATTGAAAATAATTTTTATGGGTACTAGTATGTAAAAATTTTTGTTTATTGATCAATTTCAGTTAATTTTAATAATAATAATAATAATCAAAAATAATAATAATAACTAATAATCAATAAGAATAATAATAGTAAATAATATAAAAATAAGATGAATAAAAATAACCGTTAATTAACAAAATTCATAATGGTCAGTATTTTTAAAGAGTATTGAAATGGAACTTTCCATT
>NC_087209.1:15222361-15234861 GCF_015104395.2 Macrobrachium nipponense | reverse complement strand
TGGACACAATTAAACAGTTTAAAAAGAATAAAGCCTAAACGACGAAGCTAACATTACCATCATTATTCCGAAGTTGAAGAAACCTATTCAAATGAAACAAGCCCACCAAAGGCGCCACTAACTTGAATTTCAAGCTTCCAAAACATATGCTGTTCATTAGGAAGAAGTAAGATGAGGTAAAAGGAAATACAAAAGAGGAGACATAAACGTGAAAATAAGCAATCTAGAGAATCAGGAAGCATTCAAGAACGAAAGGCGACTGATCAGGTCAAGGCACCAGTACCAAGTTTGCTGTGAACCACTTGAATCAAATACATAGCCGAGATTAATGCCATCAACAGAATGGCAATAAACATATTATGTTACTGCATACATGTCAGGAAACATCACGGATCGATAGAAAGCGTTCGATCCCCTCTCACTCTTTCAATAGACCCCGATGCTAAATGGCAAAGCAAAGACGTGATCCCTCCAGACAAGCAAGACGATTATCAAGGCTTCCCTGTCAAGACTGTTGCTGCTTCAGTCGCCGCACGAGATTGATGTCACTTCAATCTTTTCCTGACAAGAGTGACCAAGATTATTCAAATGGGATGAATATCACCGAAGTTTGGCATAACTACGTTATATTTTCGTCTGCTATATTTTCTACATTCCTTTTTTATGCTTTATGAAAGTATAATGAAAATTTTAGGAGTTACACAAAAAAATAATAATAAAAAAATAACAGGATATAAATTTCTTTCAAATTAACTTCCCAAATTTTCAACATATTTTGATCATGCCTAAAAGGAGGAAAAAAGCAGTTTTGCCACGGAGTCCGAGAATTTCGCACAAAAATTGATTTATTTAATTTGACTTCATCACTGCAAATTCTCAAAATCATGGTACAGCAGCAAGTCTTCATGATCTGTGAACCGTATTTGTTCTCCTAGTTTAAATCCAACGGCAAGCTGTCTAAACAAGTATGACAGACAAACAGACAACAGACAGACACTCAAGGACATAGGGACGGACTCTGCACATCCAAATAGTCGGCCACTTGAGTTGAATATGTAACTTTTGACGTAGTTTACGAACACAGAATGTACGGTGCTATTCATTCTTATTTCATCAATATTGCGTAACTGTTTTTATTATCAATTCCTTTCAATATGGTTTCTGTATATGGGTAGTCATTTGTTGAAAGTTAAACTCTCACGTGATCAGAGGCTTTTATCAATATTTTTAAATAGTCTTGGAGCATTTCTATTTTATTGACCTCAACACAGGTGAAAGGGTCAGAGGAATCTTAAGAAACTCGCTCAGTTCAAGCTTCTGGAAAGTCGACTTTAGAATCCAGTCTTCCGTGAAACATTCCAGACAACGGAACCTCCACACAGCCGGAACACTAGATGCCCAAATCGGGACTTAGTTCCAGGAAACGCTAGAGATGAGGAGGAACTGAGAAAATATCCTGTGGACATCTCGAAAGCAATGGGAGTTCAAGGACGTCTCTCTCTCTCTCTCTCATATCTCTCTCTCTCTCTCTCTCTCTCTCCAAGGTATCTGATACCTGTGCCGAAAGCCTCCACCCATATTCTCGCTATATCTGGTGGTTCAAAAGATTTTGGGCCTTCATTTCATAAACGTGGTTTCATTGAATCTGCCTTCCGGTGAAAAAGAACTCAAACGGCCGTAGCAGCTGTAAGGAAATATGCAGAAACTGTAAGTTAAGCCAGTGTAAAAATAGAACGAAAGCCGAGGATAAAACGTAAGGATACAGTTTTTAAGATTTCTTTCTTTCTCACTGAATATTAAAATAGAATATTTTCCTTTCGGTTTTCAAAGCCTTGATTGAATGAAGTACGAAAAGTATTCTGATTTATCATAATTGTTTTTGTTATCTATACTTTCTTCCGTATAATAAAAAAATTCAAACATTCACTTTATAAATGTCAAACATTTTCATGGTCAACGAAAGGGCTATAGTGTACTTGAAGTAATATGATAAACCGTTTTTGCAATCGACGTATCTAAAAATAAACAATCTTTTTTTTATTGAAAGGAAGTACCTATGATAATCTACATATTGCCACCACTGCAGCGTCGAGCAAAAACTTTTCTGACAACAGGGAATTCTATTTGTCGTTTCGTGTTAATTCTGAATTTTATTTTGTCCTTAGTTTTATCTTATGCGATTTTCCTTTTGAAACTGGTAATTTGATGGAATTGAATGTATATTTTCATGCAGAATAAAAGGACCTTATACAAACTGGAAGGTATCTAATGGAGTTATTTATTAAGAGAAGGTTACAAGCTTTTAACAACCAGCTGTATTTACATATGTGTGTTGGCTTCTAGATCTTTTAATTACCCTGCTTCTCCTGTCTGCACCGCCCTTGTGACCCTGACCGGACTCTGCTCGACACAAGTTGTTCCAGGTGTTCTTTTCCAGACTCTCGAGAAGATAGCAAACACACATAAATACAGTTGGCCTCCCTCCCACCTCTTCGGTCATTTCTTGGATACTTGATAATGTGGACTGGTTGTCCTTGAGAGCTTGTAACCATTTTTTAATAAATAACTCCAATAGATACCATCCAGTTTTAATGAGGTTCTTTTAGTATTTGTACCATTGCATTGCACAGAACAATTGTGTATGTAATATATATATATATATATATATATATATATATATATATTATATATATATATATATATATATATATATATATATATATATATCATATATATTTTATATATAGTATATATGAACTTGGACTGCGTTTGTGGTTTTACAGACGTATGGAATTTCTGAAGATACAAATATTTACAGAATACTTACTACTTCTCTACAGAAAGTATTCCAATACTTAAAAGGTTCCATTCGTAATCACGAGACTAACTGGGTAGGATTAACGTTTCATTTGCACAGACAAAAAAAATAGAATTGAATCAGTTCGATTTCGTGCGCGAATTAAGTGCGGTGTGAAATCCCCAGGACCTAAATTAGTATGACAGTCAGTAGGATATCTTCATAGTTCCTGATATTTCAGAAATTCAATATGTATAAAATAAAAGGGGCAAAATGATCATACATTTAACTAATGTCCAGATCTTATTATAATTCGATAATGCAAAACACCCTCTTGAATTTTCATGAATGGTAATCTAGTCTGAAGGGAATTCAAGTTAATTTACTTATTAAATGGACTCAATTAACTTTTATTAAGTCGTAGAAAATGAATGGTCGAACTAGAGACCCAATAAACCCAACAGATGAACCCAAGTTGCTGGATGAACCCGGATGATAACTGAGTCTGTTCCCCTGATGTGCCTTTGTTACCCCAGAAGGAGGCTGTTATCGGAACTGGATAACAAACGGTGGTTCCCGCCTAATTATGGTGGGCACATGGAAGCAAAATGTGTGTGTGGAGAGAGAGAGAGAGAGAGAGAGAGAGAGAGAGAGAGAGAGAGAGACCCACGTGTAATGAATTCCAATTTCCCGGCGACGCAAATCTCTCGTTAATTAACGATTGAGATCATGTTTGAATCGAGATCAAAGTCTGTTGACACTGCCTTGAGAGTGTTGCCACTTAGGCGAGAGCAATAATATTCAGGACGATCTTGTTCCACTGTTAAAGTCCTTGTATATACACGACACGTATTCATGACACAAACTCGAGAAACAGATATTTCCTTTGGCTGAAAGGAAATGCATTTTTTATGTAATTACCTTGTATCTAGTGGTCCGAGTGAGGATGTGGGATGTGGGAGTAGGAACTGTGGGTATATTATATATACATAGTTACCTCCCTTTGTCTCATTGTACAGAACTTTCTGTTAATATAATCTACGAGTGTTTTCGCTAGTTTAACTTTGCCCCAGACTTGTGTAACTTTATTATATAATCTACGATTATTTTGCTTCTATGTTGGTTTTATCAACGATTTCTGAGCTCATAATATATAACTTACCATTAAGGGACAAGATGAAAAATACTGAAATAGAGCAGAAAAAAAAAAACAGCGTAGAGGTCAAACCGATTTACTTTTTCAAAAACAATCTGGATCTTATGAATATAAGTAAACATCACATTAGAATGACAAAGCTATAGTGCATGTTTCCATGGGTAACTGCTGCTAGCTTCAGCTGATAGGCGTTCATTCCAGTAGTTATAAGTAAAGGTAAGAGGCCTGAGTTGTATGCCATAATGTGATACTGCCTTTAGCGCGAGTAATAAAAAAAATATTGTTTCGAATGATTAATGTGACGAATAAGCTCATTTGCATGACATCACTTAAAATATATTAAGTAGATTATTAAATTTGGATGTGTGTTAATAATTATGATCTAAGTCCGAAATTAAAACGGTTAATTACATAACTGGAATATAAATGATAAGCAAAAGCTTTATAATTCACTTCCGGGAATAATTCAACGTAATTTCACGTGACCACTGATCAGAGAGAGAGATGAGAGAGAGAGAGAGAGAGAGAGAGAGAGACTGGTAGGTGTTGTACCCGATAAAACAGGCGTGGTACTGTATGCAGGGGTTACAGCTATTCACGTATTGGTTTTTTATATGTCTGTGTTTATATTTGTGTGTGTGTGAGAGAGAGAGAGAGGTCAACGGAGTGAATGAACAGATTATAATCTGCATTAAGTCATGAGGTCAGAGTAAAGGGAGATAAGTCCATTCGAAATGAGCCTGATTGGACGCATTCCTGTCCAGCATCCTCCAGGGAGACAACCTGAATACTAAATAGTTTTAGTCGATGGAGTTTATCAAGGATCGGATGAATTAGCATACGTCTGTCCCATCTGCATTTCAATGCGCCTTCTGTTTGTCTCATGTGCAATGGATATGAATAATGCAACGCCACATTGCACATATCTTGGAAATAGTCTCTGGACGTGTATCAAAGTATTCACTATATAATACGTATACTCTGTTATATCTCTTCTTCCTTTCTGTTCCAGAAGTCATACGATGTTTTGGGCTGTTGACATACATACATACACACATGCATACACACACACACACACACACACACACACACATATATATATATATATATATATATATATATATATATATATCTATATATATATATATACATATATATCTGAGTACAAAATTATACACTATATACGAGTCTATATATATATATATATATATATATATATATATATATATATATATATATATATATATAATTATATATATACATTATATATATATATATATATATATATATATATATATATATATATATATATATATATATGTATATAATAAACTGCTAATACTCACGCAATTTTGTTTACAAGAAATCAGGTTAAAAGCATCGCCATCATGTAATGATTCACCAGAGTAAGAATCGGAAGGACAGGTGATTTGTGAGCCAGATGTTTTGTTCTCTGACCTCAGAAACTGTGAATGAAACAGAAGTGAAATCTAACGTTCCAGCATTTCCATTTCACCAACTAACTTCAGCAAAGGTAGACTGGAATTTTTTGGAAGGTTAAGCTTTAAGATATTCTTTTAGCTTAGGTTTTAGGTGTAACTGTATTACATGAAGTATTAAGTAATTAAGTATTAATTTACTCCCGCAAACATATATTCACTGATGTATACAAAAGAAGGCCCCTTTCTCCACCCACCCACCGTGGCCATGATGTTCCGCCAAAAGGACGGCGTGGCGATGAGCTCCCACTGGGGGTTCTCTTCGCTAACTTTTATATGGGCACCGTGGAGGAACGGGTCTTTGCCAGGATGCAGCAACCCCGCAGATATGGACGTTATATTGACGACATCTTTGTGCAAGTCGACGCCAAGGATGAGGTAGAAGCCCTCCGTCAAGCATTTCAGCAGTGTAGTGTGCTGAACTACACAGTCGAACGCAGCTCCGACGATCGGCTCCCCTTCCTCGACGTCCTTGTAAGCAAGACGGAAGACGGTCTCCGTACTTCAGTCTACACAAGAAAACCAATTTAGGACTTTGCCTCAACGGAGACAGCGAGTGCCCGCCAGATTCAAAGCACCACCGTCAGGCCTTCGTCAGGAGGGCCCTCTCCCACTGCTCAACCTGGCAGGACACTCACCAGGAACTCGACCGCGCCTCCCAAGTACTTGTGAATAACGGGTACTCAAATAAATTAATCAGCAAGGAAGTCCGCACAGCCCTGGAGAAATGGTACGGTAGTGAGAGCCCGCAGCCCCGCCCCCCAGAATAATATCAAGCTGTACTACAAAGCCTTCATGAGTTCCCATTACCGTGAGAAGAGGACGCCTTAAGAAAATTATTTCTGATAATGTATCCCCGACTGACGACACCAAGAATATCGACCTAATCATATATTACCAGAATCGGAGGACGCGCGATCTTTTTATGAAAAAATAACCCCTCTCCACAGGCACGAGAACCCCTGAAGCAGACGCATGTAGTGTACCAGTATACATGCCCAGTCCGCGAATGCAGCGGCGCCTACGTAGGTATGACTACCATGCGACTGTCGAAGAGACTCTCGTGCCACGCCCAAGAGGGGGCTATAAAGAATCACGCCCGCCACCAAACATCACAAGGCCATCTCCCGAGATGTCATCATAAAGAACACGAAGATCATCGGGAAAGGCCCAAGGCCCCCCCTGATGACCCGGTTCGGTTGCTTGCCGCCTGCTGGAGGCGCTACTCATCCAGCAAATAAAACCTAATCTGAATACGACGCAGGAAGAATTTCTCCTCCCAACGAGTATGAGAAGACCTGCCACAACAATGACACCACCGATCATGACAACTCTATGGATGACAACGCCCCCCGAACGAGGTACTCCTGCAGCCGATGGAAATCAAAGTAGCCATGACGTCCCACAGCGTAGCGCAACGCCCATCAATGTTACAGCGCCGCTTAGGAGGTCCAGGCGGCTGCAGGATATGCTGCAACGCAACCATCGGCCCGAAGAAAGTGGCTTGAGACCTGGCTCAGTCAGCCAATGAAAACAAGACTCACCGCCACCAGCCAATAGGAGACAAGCATGGGGCAGACCCCTGCTGTCAGCCACAGATATAAGGAGGACGGACACCGCACCAAGATCAGTCCACCCTCAGCTTCCCAGCCCGAGGATGTCTGGCAGCTCCAGACGAAAGCTCGCTTTAAGACGAGAGAGAGAGAGAGAGAGAGAGAGAGAGAGAGAGAGAGAGAGAGAGAGAGAGAGAGAAAATCGTTAATGACTTGATGACTATGGTATCATAGTTTATCTGTAAAATTCAAATATATACACCTATTTTGACCCTGTATTTTACCATGACCTCTATAGGCGCTCTACTAGCCTGTTTAAGTAGCACGGAAAAAAGCCGCTATTCGCAAAATAGAGAAGAATCTCTACAAGTGTAACGCTGCTGAAGTAGCCATTACTTTTAATAAAGTATTATTATTATTATTATTATTATTATTATTATTATTATTATTAAATTTTTAAATCGCCTTATGTTGATACATGACGAATTGATAGTTTTATCATCTATCTTAATGCTGCATAACCTGCATAGGATTTACTTAACAATAAGTAATCTCTCTCTCTCTCTCTCTCTCTCTCTCTCTCTCTCTCTCTCTCTCTCTCTCTCTCTATATATATATATATATATATATATATATATATATATATATATATATATATATATATAATATGATATATATATATATATATATATATATATATATATATATATATATATATATATATATATATATATATATATATATATATATATATATATATATATATAGAGAGAGAGAGAGAGAGAGAGAGAGAGAGATTACTTATTGTTAAGGTGAATCCTATGCAGGTTATGCAGCAATTAAGATATGATGATAAAACTATCAATTCGTCATGTATCAACATAAGGCGAGTTTAGAAATTTAATAATAATAATAATAATAATAATAAGATTAAAATGAAGTTTTATGACTATGATTAGCGCAAATCACGAGCTAAAAATAGCTGCAAAATAAACAAGCAATTCAATTACTTTCGCAAAATGACAAGTGCTGATTGATATCTGAGCATGAACGAGAACATAAAACCCGTCACACTCAGGCCCTCCGGATTGAAGGACTCCCTCAGGACGCTGGCTTAGTCTAATATCAAGAAAACAAGAGCTGCATAGGTTGCCACACGAAAAATCTTCAAAAACAAAAATGCCGGTAATTTCTTGTGGCATTGGCCCTGCTCGTTAAGAGTACCAAGCAACGTTAGTTAACTTGACCAGTAGGAATTATATATATATATATATATATATATATATATATATATATATATATATATATATATATATATATATATATATATATATATATATATCGAAATTTATAAAAGACTTCGTCTAGAAAAATCCTTTCGGAACAGGACGGAGGGCACCTTCAATAACGTAGATTTTCTGACGCCAGGTTTAGTAGCCATAAATCAATAGGTCATAATGATTAATTATACTATTTGCTAAAATATTATATATATATTATTCACCAATCTATCTAATTATCATAAATATGTGTATATATGGACATATATACAGAAACATTATATAACTGTGTGTGTGTGTGTCAGTTACAAAAAAATTTTCTGCTAAGACGGTCAATTGACGCAATCTTAAACAAGTTGTATTGGATCCTCTCTTCTCTCTCTCTCTCTCTCTCTCTTCTCTCTCTCTCTCTCTCTCTCTCTCTCTCTCTGTGCGGAGCGGTGAATTATGCACTTACATGTCAGTCACCTGTTACGTCGTCACGTACCTCGAAATCACACACACTTACACACACACACACACACACAAACACACATAGACACACACGAAGTTAATGGGTAGTACATCTCTCATACCAATAATGATGATAACAGTAGTAATTAAGACAATAAGTTTCTCCGCCCTCCTTAATAACTTTCATTATACTTAATCATTATCAGCGTCATTATAATCACCCCAGTTAACATTTGGCATCAGAAGGTCACCTCTTTTGAAGAAGCTGAATCATGACGGGAAATGAAAGTATTCCAATTACGAATTTAATGTTAGGACTAAAAAAATGAAAAGACTGATAAATAAAAGAAATAGAGGAATATATACTCTGTTGTAAAGTAAATATAGAAAGTGTAAACAAATTATAAGATATTCTTCTTTATTTTGCTAAACAAGAGAGTAACCAAAAAGCCAAAAAAGAACGCTAATTTTTGACTCGGCAAAAGTAAAAAAAATAAAAGGGTTAAAGTTGGTGCAGCTGAAAGAAAGATATTGCAAGAAAACCCTGAAACCTGGACAGCGAAAACAAAGGATACAAAAGGATAAATAAAAATCCGGATAAAGGAGACTGGAAAGGGAAGCAAATAACTCCTCCTCTGGCGTCTTTTGGGAGATGTCCGGAAATCCTTCCCATTCAAGCAGCAGGACTTCTCTTCATATTTCTTCTAAGAAGAAGAAGAAGAAGAAGAAGAAGAGGGTGAGAAGAAGGACGGATAAGTGTCTGGGAGAGGCTTCGAAAGATACTTGATATTTGGAAACATAACATATATTTAATCTGTAGTGCAGGAATCCGAAAGAAATTAATATATTTCATGTAAGAGTTTCTTCCAAGTGGAATAATTTTTTCTGACGTTTCAAGCTGTCTAAAATCTTTTTCCAAGACTAAGAGTTTGAAAGGACTGACTTTAATTTCGTCCACAGGCAGACAGAGTCAGATTGAGAAACTACTAACGAAACCTGGCCAACAGATGTAAGCAGATACTCTTGAACTAAATAAAAGACAAACATTCATGCACGGATAGTTTTAGGAAATTCCTGGACAAGAGCAAAGGATATACTGAACAATATAAAGAGAAATGTTCCTAACACAGTGACTTCTGCCACTCAATTCTTATTCTCTTAAGACCTCATTGAAATACTTTAGCAGTCTCTGCAGTCTATTTTGACGCCCGTGAGAAACGAACTGAAACACATGCCGTCGCTGTCGTTCATAAACACTGTCACTATTGCCTCTAACAATGAAGGAAAAACACACCACAACATCGCATATGCAGTATTTCTAATTCAAGAGCATCTTCGACTGTATAAAAGATCTTGTCGGAGAAAAATGCGCAAATAGCAAAGAGGCGCCATCAAAATCTTGCCCCACAATAAAGTAGTTCTTAGTGTTTATCCCTCTTGGATGTCGGCAGGATTTCTAAGGACAAAGTGTATGGTCCCAAGGTCCACTTTTTTAGAATCCTGATTGCTACCGCAAAAGCCGTATAACTACTATGTACTCCATTCACCACATTTTATTTCTAGTATTATTAATAACATTATTATTTTCTCTATCACAGTCATCCTATTCGACTGGGTGTTTTTTATAGTGTGGGGTTCTGCGTTGCACACTGCCTCCTTAGGAGTCCATTATTATTTATTATTATTGTTGTTCTAAAGGGTCCACAATAATACAAAAGTGTAAAAAGTCCGTGTATAATTTTGAAGACTTTACAGAAAGCTTTCGAACCTTCCCTGGTTCATCTTCAGTCCAAATGAACAAAAAGTTACGACAAGTACAGATGGTAAATTTTAAAAAACAAGAGTCGTTTGAAGATCGTTGCCTCTGCCTTGCCTCTTCCAGTCCATGTAACCGCTGCCCCGGGGGAGTCTGATAACGGTGCCCAATCTACGCCTTGGATGAAGGACTTCATGTAATGTTGCAACACCTGTACGAAGATCCAACAGAATTGCAGCCAGAAGGATTGATAGGGGAGAGGGTATCACCTAGTTGTTGTTAACTACCCTCTTTCTTCACCTGGCCCATTAACGAGCTAACGACCGTTGTCAACGATCTTCAACGACTCTTGTTTTTTAAATTTACCTCTGTACTTGTCGTAACTTTTTGTTCATTTGGATGAAGAAGAACCTAGGGAAGGGTTCGAAAGCTTTCTGTAAAGTCTTCAAAATTATACACGGTCTTTTTACACTTTGTATATTGTGGACCCTAGACACTTATATATACTATCGTGATTGAGAGTTTTTCCCTATTATTATTATTATTATTATTATTATTATTATTATTATTATTATTATTATTATTATTATTATTATGGGTTCTTCAAAAAGATACAAGGACATGATCACCTAAGACATCGCCTTTACAGTTCATGATTTAAGAACAAGCATTTTTTCTGAGAGAGCGGGATGGGGAATAGCGGGTTTGGGGGGGGGGGGGGGGGGCTAACCAATCGTTTTCTTTCGTAAGGTCAAATGACATATAATTGTTTTCTCCTCGTTTGAGCGATCCTGAACCTAGTCTAATTAGTAGTTCCTGAAACGGCTGAAGGTAACAAAAATTAATAAAACAGCAACAACACCCACAACAGCAATAATAATAATAATAATAATGATAATAATAATAATAATAATAATAATAATAATAATAATAATAATAAAGAAAAACTTATATCGATTTTTTCGGTGTTAATTACATACCAATATATCAACACATCAGTTAATAATATCCTAATATATCTAATACTATCAATCAATCTATTTCTTCTCAACGCCATAAGCAATATCTGGAGTTGCTTCGTATGATACTGATAGTGGGAGTAAAAGAGTATTACTTCGGTGGCATCACAACTTATAGTAAACCTGACCTTTGGGGGGAGACTGGGAGCAGATGTCAAGGAAAATATCAGGTGAATAATATCGACGTGAATTAATGCAACCAAGACTTTCGCTGAGATTAATATGATGGCACAAGAGCGCTATTATTTATGTTCCACAATTTACTCTGAGGAAATCTTCGTGCGATATTCATAGTGATTTATAACAAAATAAAAAGCTTATGGATACAAAAGCTCATCCAAAGCCTGGCTCTGAGTGTGATTGACGCAAGACGTGAAGAGTGCGGCCTTTGGATGGTAATAAAAGTGATCCTGATCCAGACTCAATAATATTATGAAAAAATATAGAAGATATATTTTTGGGTTTGAGATACGGGGTTATCTAATACCTGACTTAGGAGGAATACATGAAACATGTACATGTCTTCGTAGTTCCGGTATAAAGGATGGTAGTTTTTAAAAAAAAGAAGGGGGGGGGGGGGGGGGCGGGGGGGGGGGGGGAGTTTTGCTCGCTAGCGCGCTCTTTCATTTGTTCGTGTAAGTGTGCGTTTTCGGTTTAATAGTTCGAAGATTTTTTTCTCACTTCTGCTGAAAACTTGAAATGTTTCACTGTTTATTTTACCATGTTTTAATTTTCCTGTTCTTTCTACTGGCAGGTCTACCTCATATTTCTTTGTGACGTCAGAATCTCTCTCTCTCTCTCTCTCTCTCTCTCTCTCTCTCTCTCTATAAGCAAGTTTACCACAGCATAATCATTAATATTTATTATTTATTTTTAAATATTCAAATCCTCTCTCTCTCACGTTAGTGTACCACAATATATATTTGTTTTTATTACCTATCACATCCTTTGAGCATAGCTCTCTCTCTCTCATCCCCACGAAGTATC
>NC_087209.1:15211195-15221861 GCF_015104395.2 Macrobrachium nipponense | reverse complement strand
GTAGTGCAGGAATCCGACAGAAATGAATATATTTCACTTCAGAGTTTCTTCCAAGTGAATTTTTTCTGACGTTTCAAGCTGTCTAAAATCTTTTTTCCCAGACTAAGAGTCTGAAGGACTGACTTTAATTTCGTCCACAGGCAGAAAACGAAACCTGGCCAACAGATATAAGCAGATACTCCTGAACTCAATAAAAGACAAACATTCATGCACGGATAGTTTTAGGAAATTCCTGAACAAGAGCAAAGGATATACTGAACAATATCAAGTGAAACATTCGTAACACAGTGACTTCTGCCACTTAATTCTTATTCTCTTAAGACCTCATTGAAATACTTTAGCAGTCTTTGCAGTCTATTTTGACGCCCGTGAGAAACGAACTGAAACACTTGCCGGTCGCTGTCGTTCATAAAGACAGTCACTATTGCCTCTTACAATGAAAGACAAATACACACACAACATCACATACGCACAAGCACCACACATACTGTATTTCTAATTCAAGAGCATCTTCGACTGTATAAAAGATCTTGTCGGAGAAAAAATGTGCAAATAAGGCAAAGAGGCGCCATCAAAATCTTGCCCCACAATAAAGTAGTTCTTAGTGTTTTATCCCTCTTGGATGTCAGCAGGATTTCTAAGGACAAAGTGTATGGTCCCAAGGTCCCCTTTTTTAGAATCCTGATTGCTACACAAAAGCCGTATAACTACCAGGTACTCCATTCACCAATATTTTATTCTATTATTATTAATAACATTATTATTTTCTCTATCACAGTCATCCTATTCGACTGGGGTGGTTTTTATAGTGTGGGGTTCTGTGTTGGTAATTGCTTCCTAGCAAGAAAGATAAAGGAAAGGAGAACGCATTTTCGAGAAGTTCGGCAGCAAGGAGGCTTTCGCGCCCGTGTTGGAGGCGCCATTTCTCACGGCTGTTCTGGAATCGTCGGGCATGTTGTGGAGCGCAAACAACACGCCTAAGTGGAGGGAGAAATGCCGCGTTTTCTGATGCAATACCTTGTCTAGATTCATCTAGGGAGTCCTAGTAAACTCAGGAGTCTGTGACGCTCGCCGTAGGCTCCGCCCCCAGAGTGGCCGTATAAATACGACGAACGAACTTTGGAGAGCAGTGAATCGTAAGAGAAGGAAGAGATCGTAAAAGAGAGAGATCACCAGTTAGTCACAGATCAGATTACCAGTGAGAGATCAGCAGCAGCAGAAGATTATCCGTTAGAGACTAGAGACGAAAGGAACCGACGAAGTAATCAGAAAAGTTGCTCGAGAGTTTGGTTGGATACTGGTCTAGTCGTCTTCAGGAGTGGACGAATTATCTCCCTGTTATCTCGACGTCGAGCAGACTTCAGAGGAGAAAAGGTCCTGCTAGAGGTTTTGGGTTGTTCCTTGCCTTACAAATAGACTATTTTCTGCAATACGGAGTCAAGAGAACGTCTGCAATTGCCGCTCTACTTTTGGAGAAGCCATCGCTTTGAATTACCAACTGACTAGCAAGTATTTGAATTGCCTCTCTGTTCCCCCAGTTCATGCAGTGTAAGATTCTGGTCTTTTTATGTAAATAGGAGATACCATTCTGCATTTACCTTTGTTAGTAAGCTTGTAAATAAACCTTTGCTGTGTTAGTGTTTCTTTCTATATTCGTATCCCCCAGTTTCAACTGTTGGTGTTGAAATATATATATTTTTTTTTATTATTTCATATCCAACCTGAAGCGGACCTCTCTCAGACACCGTAACATTGTCTCTGAGATCTCAGAGTCCGTAACATTGTGGCGACCTTGCCTAGGCTATTCAACACTTTAACAGTTTGAAACAGGGAGAATATAGAAGGAATCAGAATGAGTGAGATGGTGAAAGAGTTATTGAGTCAGGTAAGCTTACTAGGTCTAGAGGGGAATGATCCCGTGAGTATGTTGAAAGAAAGGAAAGAAAGGGAAAAGTATGAGAGAGATGAAAGAGCAGCTGAGAGGAAGTGAGGAAAATGCAGCGAGACGAGAGAAATGTTGGTAATGCAGCAGGAGGAAGAGAGAAAGAGCGTATGCATGAGCAGGAGGAGAGAGAGAAAGAGCGTATGCATGAGTTGGAAATTGCTTCGTTAAGGGGAAAGTACTCGTAACAGTCGGACAGGCGAGAACGGAAACGAAACTGATACGTTGGGTATGAGTACAGTGCTAAATTAGTACCAAAGTTTGATGATGAAGATCTTACGACATATTTCATGTGTTTTGAGAAGTTAATGGAACGAGTAGGTTCTCCTAAAGAAATGTGGACTTTATATTTGCGGTCAGTTTTGAGTGGTAGGGCACTTACTGTGTATTGTTGCATGTCTAAGAAGGAATGTGATAATTACGATATCGTGAAAGAAACCGTTCTTAGCGCATATAGGTTAGTACCGGAGGCATACCGTAAGAAATTTAGAAATTTGAGAAAGGATGAAAATACTACGTATGTAGAATACGGTAAGAAGTTAGAAGGCTGTTTTTTGATTTGGTAAACTTCTGCTAAGGTTGAGGATTTTTTGATAGTTTGAAGAACTTAGTGTTGTTAGAAAATTTCAAAGATAACGTATACCCCTGAGATTAAAGCTTTATATAGAGGATTAGGCGAGAAGTATCTTTTGCTAGCTGACGAAATATAGTCTAACTCATAATTTTGAGTGTTAGTAAGAGACGAAATGATCCTTCGTCTGGTAGAGTACAAAGCAGTAAAGGTTTCAGTCCTAGTAATAGCAATGCGAGTAGAAGTGACTATTCCTGTTATACATGCGGAAAACCTGGTCATACTCTAAGGTTTGTAAGAGTAAAGTGGCATCTAGTGGCTCAGAATTAACTTGTTTCCAATGTAATGAGAAAGGGCATTTAGCAAGGAATTGTGCAGTAGAAAGAAGAGGACGGTAAGAAACCAGTGTCCTCTAGTTAACCTTTCGTCAATTAGGGATGATGTGATGAGAAACTAGGAAAGATTTTGGTGAATTTCTGTCAGAGCGGGTAGTTTCCTCTCTTGGAGGAGTAGATTCGAGAGAAGTAGTCTTGCTTCGAGACACAGACGCCGCTGTCTCACTGATTAGAAGTGTGTGTGCGGGCCAACAGGGCAGAAATAAATATGGAAGAGAAGTCATGTTAGGTGGATTTCCTAACACTTGTGTCTTTGTCCTTTGTTGAAGTTGAATTTAGAAAGTAAGGTAGTGTCAGGAGAAGTAAAACTTGCAGTTGTGGACAGTTTACCCGTTTGAAGGCGTTGACATTATTGTCGGTAACGACTTAGCTTTATCCAAGAATGTGAATCCTGTTGTGAGGAATATTCCAGTGCCTGAAATGGTAGTAACTAGGTCGGGTTTAGATACAGACGTAGACTACGGTCATAATTAAAAGTTCGTGGATTCAAACGAAAGTAAGTTTTGTGGATTCGAACGAAAGTATGTTCGTGGATTTGAACAAAGAGTGTTCGTGGATTCGAACGAGTGTGAGTTCGTGGATTCGAACGAAAGTAAGTTCGTGGATTCGAACGTGAGTGAGTTCGTGGATTCAAACGAGTGTGATAGAGGTAGTGAGGTTGATCTTTGGCATGAGTGTGGCTGAGAGACCTAACTCTATCGTTGACAGTGAGAGCCAAGGGGAAGGCGTGGCTGTCGAGAGTAACGTAGTATATGTGCCAGTATCTAGTACTAGTTACGGTGATAAATTAGGCTTTAACATTTTGGATAAGGATGAGCTAGTCAAGTTGCAGAGAGAGGATGAGACTCTAACCCGAATTTTGTATGTGAGCTGGATGATGATCTCGATGATGTGTGTAAGGAAACTTTTTGTGTAAAGGATGAAGTTGTGTGTCATGTTTGTCCAAAGTCAGGTAGTGAAGGGGGGGGGGGAATCACAGAAAAATTCGTAGTTCCTAGGAAGCTTCATGAATTAATTTTGAAGTTAGCACACGATGAGCAAGGACATTTGGGAGTATAAATAAAATTTTCAAGTGTATTAGTAGGGCGTACTTTTGGCCTAAGATGAAAAATGATGTGTGTTTTAAGAGGTTTGCTTTAAGCTGTCCTGAATATCAAATTGCCGGGAAACCGAATCAAGTAAATACCAGAGTTCAGTTGTGAATATTCATTCAGTAGGCTTATCTTTTGAGAATGTATTTATAAATATGTTCGGAACTTTGCCTACAAGTAAGTGTAGAGATGATTGCATAACCAATCTTGAGTATTATAAAAACAATATAAGGAGATGTTTGGCAGCTAGCAGAGGAGAACGGAAGCGTTTGGCACTAGCGAAAGAAAACCCGAACGGAAGTCAAGAGGGAACTGAAGGAAAACTTGATCTTAGAGCAAAAGAGAGAAAGTTTGTGTGTCTCAAGAGAAAGTTCCTTTTTACCTTATAAGTTCGAAGGTCCTTTTTTCAGTTTTAGAGAAGAGGGGAAATATACATTACAGAATTAATGTGGGTAAGAGTAGAGTAAAGGCAATGAATGTAAATTTGCTTCAGAATTATAAACAACGCCCCGTCCCGTGGCCTCCGCCCATGTACAGTGTTACTGAGTGAGGTTAGTTTTGAGAAAGACGCAAGAGGTGTCTTAGTCTTTCAAAGTTTTGAGCAGAATTCAGAAAACGGAAAAAGTAAGAGAGAAGGATAATGTATTAGCTGATAGCCTCTCTAGAGTTTTCTTGGAATGAGTAGCCTAATAACCGTTTTCTGTTATCGCACGAGTGAGTGTGTGAGTGGGAATTGTGTGTGTTTGACTGGATTAAAGCTTTATGCAGAACTGTTTACCCCGCTGTTTAATTCTTGCTTCTCTTTAAGAAAAAAAAATAAAATCAGTTGATTCATTTTTTTTTCTCTTTTGAGGGGGCGTGTGATGGTAATTGCTTCCTAGCAAGAAAGATAAAGGAAAGGAGAAACGCATTTTCGAGAAGTTCGGCAGCAAGGAGCTTTTCGCGCCCGTGTTTTGGAGTGCCGTTTCTCACGGCTGTTCTGGAATCGTCGGGCGT
The DNA here is from genome assembly GCF_015104395.2 of Macrobrachium nipponense. Taxonomy (NCBI): domain Eukaryota; kingdom Metazoa; phylum Arthropoda; class Malacostraca; order Decapoda; family Palaemonidae; genus Macrobrachium; species Macrobrachium nipponense. Next base: position 15,216,866 of record NC_087209.1, on the reverse strand, counting down.
GTTGTGGAGCGCAAAACACACACCCTGGAGTGGAGGGAGAAATGCCGCGTTTTCTGATGCAATACCTCGTCTAGATTCATCTAGGGAGTCCTAGTAAACTCGGGAGTCTGTGATGCTCGTTGTAGGCTCCGCCCCCACCCAGAGTGCCGTATAAAATTACGACGAACGAACTTTGGAGAGCAGTGATCGTAAGAAGAAGGAAGAGATCGTAAAAGAGAGAGATCACCAGTTAGTCACAGATCAGATTACCAGTGAGAGATCAGCAGCAGCAGAGATTATCCGTGAGAGACTAGAGACGAAGGAACCGACGAAGTAATCAGAAAAAGTTGCTCGAGAGTTGGTTGGATACTGGTCTAGTCGTCTTCAGGAGTGGACGAATTATCTCCTGTTATCTCGACGTCGAGCAGACTTCAGAGGAGAAAAGGTCCTGCTAGAGGTTTTGGGTTGTTCCTGCCTTACAAATCGACTATTTTCTGCAATACAGAGTCAAGAGAACGTCTGCAATTGTCGCTCTACTTTTGGAGAAGCCATCGCTTAGAATTACCAAATTGACTAGCAAGTATTTGAATTGCCTCTCTGTTCCCCCAGTTCATGCAGTGTAAGATTCTGTTTTTTTATGTAAATAGGAGATACCTTTCTGCATTTACCTTTGTTAGTAAGCTTGTACTTAAACCTTTCTGCTGTGTTAGTGTTTCTTTCTATATTCGTATCCCCCAGTTTCAACTGTTGGTGTTGAAATATATATATATTTTTTTTATTATTTCATATCCAACCTGAAGCGGACCTCTCTCAGACACCGTAACATTGTCTCTGAGATCTCAGAGTCCGTAACAGGTTCCGCGTTGCATCCTGACTCCTTAGGAGTCCATTATTATTATTATTATTATTATTATTATTATTATTGATTTTGGAAGGAGACCCTCTTTCAAACAAGTTTTATTGAAGATATTGCTGCATCAGCTGCATTCAACTTGTAAATAGTCTTCTCTATTTTTCTAACAATAGCTTTCTCTCTGCTACTACAACTGGCGAGTATTGCGCCGATATTACTCATCAGGAGGAGTCAATTTCGGGATATTGCTTAAAATTTATTTATTTGTCACAGTACATGAACAAATAAAATATACAAGTCGATCTAGTGGCCAACGTTTTCTCTCGGTATCATCCGAGCATGATACACGGCAGTGGATCGGAGTAGGACTGTAGGTGTTGTCAAGATCTACTCAATATATAGCGGCAGGTCAGCAGGGGGTCAACCGCGAGCTGCATTTTCATTGGCTGGTGGCGCAATGCGCTCCAGCTATTGGTGAAAGAAGTTTTCTTCAAGTCGCTTCTCGTCGTTGAAGGTTGCGCTGTTGCAGCCTAGCTGATCGTCGAGGCTGGGGCAAGACTTCCCTGGACGCTGTGTCACGACGGCTCGCGTTGTCATTGGCTGATGGGCTGCTTGTTTCATCTGGTATTCTTTGATCGGGAGTGTCGTTCGGTCTGGTATTATTTGTGCTATTATTTATGCACGTAGGTCTCCTTAGGTTGGTGGGAGGAAGAGCACTTCCTGTGTCGTATTCAATGAGGGCTTCTCTTGTTGTATGAGGAGTGCCTCGAGCAGTCGCAAAACGCCGTTGGTCAGGAGCCTCCCTATTATCTTAATATTCTTGATAATACGTCGCGTGAGATGGCTTCCTGGTGTGCTGTCATGGTATGGTTTTTAATTGCCCCTTCTTGTGCGTGGCAAGAAATCCTCTTGGACAGTTTCATAGAAGTCATACCAACGTAAGAGCCGGGGACATCCACGGACGGGGCATGAGAATTGGTAGACTACATTCGACTGTTTCAAGAGGTCTCTTGCTGGTGGGGGGGTCGGGTTGTTCTTCATGATAAGGTCGCGGGTACGTCGATTTTGGTAATAAATCACGAGTTCGAGTTCTTTGTCGACTTCGGTGGGGGTCACATTCTTTTCTTTGATGATTTTTCTCAATGCATCTTCGTCCTCACGGTGACGTGCGTGCATTCTGGCTTTGTAAAACAGCTTGATCTTCTCATGGGGGTGGGGCTGCGGTCTCTCACTCTCGCTATACCACCGATCCAACGCTGTTCGGACTTCTTTATTAATAAGTCGATTCGGATACCCGTTATTAACGAGTACCTGAGTGACTCGGTCGAGTTCTTTGTGAGTGTCCTGCCAGGAAGAACAGTGCGTGAGGGCCCTCCGAATGTAGGCCCTGACTGTGGTGTTCTTGAACCGAGGAATTCCGTAGAGGAGCGCAGCTATATCGGCTTGGTACGTAGGGCGTCAAGATTTGATTAAGGCGCTTGGCCAGTCCATACGTGGGGCGGTGTCGGCTGATGATGGGCGGAGAGGGTTTCCATTTTTATGTGTTTTAACGTTGCCGTACAGATAACCAAGTGTGTAATCTCCGATGATGGGCTGGAGGTGCACGGCATTGGTGGCTGCGTTGACACTGCTAATGATGTCATTGGCTTCTTTTTTTATTTCGTCTGTAGGGTTTTTAGTATGGACTGGCCAAGCGCCTTAATCAAATCTTGACGCCCTACGTACCAAGCCGATATAGCCTGCGCTCCTCTACGGAATTCCTCGAAGAAATCAGAGACTCCCCGGAGGAACAGGAACTATCGCCTCCTTGGACGTAGAATCACTTTTCACAAACGTTCCAGTCGACGAGACCATCGATATCATTATGGACCGCATCTACAGGGACCCCTCTACACCCCAGCTAAACATCCCAGAAGTATCCCTGCGGGCACTCCTCGAGATATGTACGAAGAAGGCCCTTTCTCCACCCACAAAGGCCAGATGTTTTCCGACAAAAAGACGGAGAGTCGCGATGGGTTCCCCTTCTCGGTGTCCTATTCGCCAATTTTATATGGGTACTGTGGAGAGAGAGTTTTCTCCAATATAAGAAAACCCCGTAAATACGCCAGATATATCGACGATATTCGTGTACATGCCGAGAATGAGGAAGAGGTTGAAGCTGTCCGGCGCATGTTCCAGCAGTGCAGTTCGCTGAATTATACCGTCGAATTCAGCAACGAAGGCCGGCTCCCCTTTCTCGACGTCCTCGTCTCCAAGACCGACGATGGTCTAAAAACTTCGGTATATACAAAGAAAACAAACTTAGGACTTTGCCTGAATGGTGACAGCGAATGTCCTGCACGGTTCAAGAACACCACAGTCAGGGCCTACATTCGGAGGGCCCTCACGCACTGTTCTTCCTGGCAGGACACTCACAAAGAACTCGACCGAGTCACTCAGGTACTCGTTAATAACGGGTATCCGAATCGACTTATTAATAAAGAAGTCCGAACAGACGTTGGATCGGTGGTATAGCGAGAGTGAGAGACCGCAGCCCCACCCCCATGAGAAGATCAAGCTGTTTTACAAAGCCAGAATGCACGCACGTCACCGTGAGGACGAAGATGCATTGAGAAAAATCATCAAAGAAAATGTGACCCCCACCGAAGTCGACAAAGAACTCGAACTCGTGATTTATTACCAAAATCGACGTACCCGCGACCTTATCATGAAGAACAACCCGACCCCCCCAGCAAGAGACCTCTTGAAACAGTCTAATGTAGTCTACCAATTCTCATGCCCCGTCCGTGGATGTCCCGGCTCTTACGTTGTATGACTTCTATGAAACTGTCCAGAGGATTTCTTGCCACACACAAGAAGGGGCAATTAAAAACCATACCATGACAGCACACCAGGAAGCCATCTCCCGCGACGGTATTATCAAGAATATTAAGATAATAGGGAGGGCTCCTGACCAACGGCGTTTGCGACTGCTCGAGGCACTCCTCATACAACAAGAGAAGCCCTCATTGAATACGACACAGGAAGTGCTCTTCCTCCCACCAACCTAAGGAGACCTACGTGCATAAATAATAGCACAAATAATACCAGACCGAACGACACTCCCGATCAAAGAATACCAGATGAAACAAGCAGCCCATCAGCCAATGACAAACGCGAGCCGTCGTGACACAGCGCCCAGGGAAGTCTTGTCCCCAGCCTCGACGATCAGCTAGGCTGCAACAGCGCAACCTTCAACGACGAGAAGCGTCTTCAAGAAAACTTCTTTCAACCAATAGCTGGAGCGCATTGCGCCACCATCCAATGAAAATGCAGCTCGCGGTTGACCCCCTGCTGACCTGCGCTAGATATTGAGTAGATCTTGACAACACCTACAGTCTACTCCGATCCACTGCCGTGATCATGCTCGGATGATACCGAGAGAAACGTTGGCCACTAGATCGACTTGTATATTTATTTGTTCATGTACTGTGACAAATAAATAAATTTTAAGCAATATCCCCGAAATTGACTCCTCCTGATGAGTAATATCGGCGCAATACTCGCCAGTTGTAGTAGCAGAGAGAAAGCTATTGTTAGAAAAATAGAGAAGACTATTTACAAGTTGAATGCAGCTGATGCAGCAATATCTTTCAATAAAACTTTAGTATTATTAGTTACTTATTATTATTATTATTAGTTAATTATTGATTATTATTATTATTATTTATTTTTTTTCGGATCTTTCAAAAAGAAAAAATACAATGGGCATGATCACCACCTCAGACATCGCCTTTACAGTTCATGATTTAAGAACAAGCATTTTTTTCTGAGAGAGAGACGAGAGAGAGAAGAGAAGAGGAGAAGAGGAGAGAGAGAGGGGGGGGGGGGGAGGGAGGGGGGGGGGGGTAACTATAACAATCGTTTTTTTTCGTAAGGTCAAATAACATATAATTGTTTTCTCCTCGACTGAGCGTTCCGGAACCTAATCTAATTAGCAGTTCCTGAAACGGCTGAAGGTAACAAAAAATAATAAAACAGCAACAACAACAACAAGAACAGCAATAATAATAATAATAATAATAATAATAATAATAATAACAAATAAAGGTCTTGTCCACACGATCGGGCCTGATCGGCGGACTTCCCCTCTAGCGGGCACACTTGACGGGCAAAACCGTCAAATTGCCGATGGGTCTTGTAGCAAATCACCATGGTGATGTGCCCGATGGCTTGAGCTTCGACCCTGGCAGACGTACGTTAAACACATACATTTCTTTTACTGAGCCATTCTTTGCACCATATTCTCTTCTTTTCCATCACACACACAGCAATTATCATGCTACACTATCTTCTTCTTTGCGGTAGGCACCATGTTTATCGTACTGCACTGAACACATCTGGCATCGTCGGGCACGCTCACCTCTCCATCGCCTCACCCGTGTGGACGACTTTCACGGATAAGTCCGCCAGAATTTGCCCGTCAACCCCGGAGCACGCCGATCAGGCCGGTCGTGTGGACAGGCCTTAATAATAATAATAATAATAATAATAATAATAATAATAATAATAATAATAATAATAATAATAATAATGAAAATTTTTCGATCTTTCGGTGTTAATTACATATCAATATATCAACACATCAATTAAATAATATACTAATATATCTAATATATTATCAATCAATCTATTTCTTCTCAACGCCATAAGCAATGCCTGGAGTTGCTTCGTATGAGACTGATAGTGGGAGTAAAAGAGTGTTACTTCAATGGAATCACATCTTATAGGAAACCTGACCTTTGGGAGACTGGAGCAGATGTCAGGAAAATATCAGGTGAATGATATCGACGGTGAATT
>NC_087209.1:15196195-15206195 GCF_015104395.2 Macrobrachium nipponense | reverse complement strand
ACGTTGCATGGAACCATTGGTTATTCAGCAACGGGACCAACGGCTTTACGTGACTCCGAAACACGTCGAGAGTGAACTTCTATCACCAGAAATCACATCTCCTGACTCCTCAATGGAATGCCGAGAATCGAACCCGCGGCCACCGAGGTGGAACGCCAACACCATGCCGACCACGCCACTGAGGCGCTGTGTTGTATTTTAGAATGAGAAATATTTGCTACTTTTTTTATATTTTGTGTTATGGTTCTGGTTTTTCAATCATTATAGTCTGGCCTTGTCACTTCACTGACTTCAGTCAACAGATAACTTCAATATTGTAAAAAAAAAGAAAAGTAATTCACATAATATTTTTGAATTTTTTTAATCCTCAGAGCTTCGATATTTGCTTAAACACTCCTAAGCATTCATTTCGAAGAAGCTTTTGACAAAACGCCTCATATTATATTTGATTTGAGCCGAGTCTGACACTATTGATGATTTCCATTTTCATGACACAAAAGAGAGAGAGAGAGAGAGAGAGAGAGAGAGAGAGAGAGTGGGGGGGGGGGATTACTCTCATTAGTGAACTTGTAATCTGGGAACATTTGGCTAGTCACTGCCATTAAGTGCAAATGGATATTATTTGAAGTTACTGAAACTCATCTGGATATAGAATACCCAAAAGAAAGACTCTCCCCTACAGGAGCAGGGCTTCAAAATTAAAGATGGCAAAGGGAGAATTAATTTCATAAAATTGACTCATCTATCTTACCGCCATAAAAAAAAAAAAAAAAAAAAAAAAAAAAAAAAAAAAAATAGCAAGCAGAGCCCATATACTGGAAGAGGCTTTTTCTCGTCGGAATGAATAAATAAAAAATTATTAATTTCACAGAAAGTTTTCCGTTCACTAAACAATAGTGCAGCTTCTCCTACAATTGAGGATCCTTAGACATGACTGAGTGTGAATATGCTGAAGTGAATAGGTGTTCATTCATGTCTTGTTTACATTTTCGCAAGTTTAAAAAAAGTATGTCATGATTGGTGAATAAAAAAAAAAAACACTAGTTAATTTCCTTAAATCCCGTCATGACTTAAACACTCGAAACGTCAACAGTTTCTTTTGTGCGTCTCTCGCTTTTTAGTTCGCGTCTCTTCACTAACATCTAATTTTTCGTTTCATTCTACTAACCCCATTTAATTGTTTTTCCTTCCAGCTTCCATGATTTTCCACCTAGTTTCCAGACTCACTTCATTTCCTTATTATATTCATTACAATTACTATCTTTATCACTTTGCTGAATTGCTTCTTAAATTTTTATCGTTTCCTTCTCTGTTTCAATCTTTTATTTCCGTCATATTTCCCCTGGTTGGTGTTTTAAATGCTTCCATTTGCCTCTTCCCGGTCTCAGCGTTTTTATATTATTTTTATTTATTCTTTTCGTTTGTTTGTTCTGTCGTTTTTAATGTGACATTTTTCTTCCATACCAGACTGACACATAAACACTAAGTATGATATTCACATATCAAGGCTTCACATTTATTGGAGGATTATTTATAAACAAAACCTATAGCAGAGACAAGGCTCCCTTCATCGTATAACTGTTAAACCAGGATTAAAAACCCAAATTGTAGGAAACATCAAGATTTAACACTAACCAACCCAAATTTCATGAGTAGTGGCTCAAAACTCTGAGACCGGATTTAATAGAAGTTACTTACAATATGTTAAAAATAAATAACTTTGGAAAACCGGTAACCGGACACAACTATTGTTATAATCGACATTAAATGAAAATACGAAAATGTACATATTCATCAATCTTTCACAATGATATGTATCAAATACAAAATAAAATCCCGTTGTATTTTGGGATTACATTAAAAGTGTTAAAATTCACTTCAGCTTTTAAAGTTTTTAAAATCTTTCCAAAATACAACTGGATTTACATTTTTTCTCCTAGCACGACAAGTGTGCGTATCATATTTATTAAATCTAAAATAAATATATTCAGTGACTATGCGCTGAAATGAATTCGATAACTTAAAAAGGAATCTGAAAATAAATAATATAAACATAGCAAAAATGGATGTCGAAATATACGATTTTGCAGTACCCAGGATAAACAGCAAAATTCTGAATTGAAAGGAATTTTCTCCATATCGTAAAGCACGAAATGAATTTGCATTCCACGACGATTCAAAAGACAGAATTTTTGCACCCACAGTTTTTAATAATAATTACTCTGTCATTCTTCAGAAATGGAAGAATACCCCGAATAAATGAATGCTCGTTCTGCGTCTGTCATCGGAAAAGAGTAACCTGAATATTCCTTTTTGTATGAGAGAGAGAGAGAGAGAGAGAGAGAGAGAGAGAGAGAGAGAGAGAGAGAGAGAGAAGTCAAGAATACTGGGTGGCAAAATGCAAATATATAGGTATAATATAGTATAACTGATTCACGAAGATATGGAACGTGATGAACGTGTAAGGGCAAATGGCACGAAGGAAAAGTGCAACAACGGAGTCGTTGACAGGCCTTTCGACACTCGGTCCTTTACAGCAGACTGATGAAGAATAGAAATAGTGGGGTTCCATAAAATCTCATATAATCAACTGAAGAATACAGATATCCTTGGGGATGGGGATTATAAAGGAACAGATACCCCATGGAATCCAAACAATTTTGGTAATTTCTCTCATTCTTCAACTGTTTTGGATTCAAGGGCATCTGTCCCTTTATAATGACAATCCTCAGGGATATCTGTATTCATCAGTTAATTAATATGAGCTGTCTTGTGCCCTTACTTCCATATTTTTCATCGTACCAATGCAAGGTGAATTAATTAAGCATCCATAATTTAACTAAACGATTTTACAGTTCAGTTTGGAGTTCTTTGAATACAGATTGATTAACTATGAATGTAATTTACTATAAATTCACTTACTTAACACACCATGTTTCCATGAATGCATTTCAATGAAAACAGGACTTTTCACCAATCTCCCGTGTCAGTGAATGAGTGGGCGTCTGACTGAGTGTGCATTTCAAATTTGTTTTATTAACATTTCCATATATATTATATATATATATATATATATATATATATATATATATATATTATATATAAAGCAAAGAATTTTACGTTTTCAGGTTATATTTAGGTTTTAAAAAGTCTGACCATTTGTTTTCATATATAAGAAATGCCCAGGATATTCGAAATAAGGATTGGAAGCTTACCACCAAATTACGTATTATTGTTGTTGTTGTTGTAAGGACGGTACTAAAATATCCCCAATACTGTTAAATTTAAAACTTTGAAATCACATTTTGCATAATTATTCGAAACTTCCCAAATAACGGCACTGAATCATTCATGAAGAAAGTAATTTATTACACAATGATGTTAATTACTGTATTCCACGGCGTTATCATTTATACAGTAAACTAACTTCATGATTTAGCATCGGGTTCATTTTTTCCCGTTAAATACGCATGAATTTATGCAACTCCAATGTATCAATTATGCATTACTGTAATGCTGCTTAGTCTGGCGGACAAGTTAAATCTATGTTAGTCGTTGGATTTCATTTTGCGCTGCATTATTTAGTTTCTATTTTTGGAGCTTTTATTATACCCAAGTTGCGAAGTGTTACTCGATATTTTCACGTAAAACACCGATAAATAGTTTACGCAAATTCCCTGGCAGTTTGATTTTCCTCGTAATTTGTATTAAAAGCATTGGCAATGTTTCACTACTTTTGCATCATCGAATCAGTGTTACGATGTATGGCCAATTTTCAATTATGATAAGCATCGTACACGCAGCTGACTTTATACCAGGCCAACTTACTGTTTGTTCAAAGAGTATTTTAAGGAAAGATAATTGTCCTGAATATATATATATATATATATATATTATATATATATAGATATATATATATATACTATATATATACATATATATATAGTATATATATATATATATATTATATATATATATATATATATATATATATGTATATATATAAAGGTTTTTTTGCCACGAAGGAAAAAAAATGAAAAAAACGAGTTAGCCGAGTACTTTCGGTCCTATTCGGACCCTTTACTGAGGCATACTGATTTTACAAAGAACACCATAGTCAAAAGAACGGCTAATATACAAACTGACACTACCACATTAGCCATAAGGGCGATTTTCACTCTACAGAGATGAGGAGGAGTCATAGGCTAGCCACACCTTGAAGGATACCCGCCGTAAACAAGTGATTCTTCCAGAAAAACAGTACATTTTGAAAACAACACGGGAGCATATACAATTTAATATCATGAATTTTTACACAAATTTTCCCAACAAAAATTATTATTAGTTAAAAGACGAAAGAAAATATAAATATATATATTAGGGCTTGTGCCTTGTATGATAAGGCGCCCTATGAGGTAATGTTAGACTAGCGATAATCTATAGCTAAGTCGGTTGGTATTGCACTTCCATCTTCAATGGAGTGTCTGGGGTTTTGTAGATCACTTACGAAGTCGGTATTATCTTTACGACGATGTGTTAAACTCATGGTTCGGTGAGGTTCTTGTAGAAAACACTAAGTATAAAAAATTATATATTCTTCTGAAGTTTTACATGGTGAAGATCAGATATGATTGTACAAGTCTTCTAATAACGATAGCTTGATCGCTTCTGCCAATGATGATGGCTAATCCTATTCCTCTACATGATAAAGCTTAGGTAAAGAGGTACAGGTCTTCTAATGACGATAGCTAACTCTGTTCTGCTTGTCTACCATCTCCGTTACAAGTTATGAAGGAACAGACAGTAGTTCGAAACTATGAACAAAATACATACAATGACATAGTTTCATACGAACACACAATCAAAATGAGACACGCTACAGATCACGTAGGCGGTAGTTGTCTCAAGCAGGGAGCTTGGACTAATGTTTTATAAACAATTGAATGACTACAGGTGAACGGCATGTTATCTTAGCCTACTTTTATTGTATACGTCATCTTTAGCGTCTCTAGTCTGATCACATTCCTGCAAGCAATCTGGTTGACCTCTTTAGTTTTAGACTTTTATATATATGGGACTAACATTCCATATTTTTATTATGTAAACACTTACATTAGCTCGGTCAGCTACCAAACCAAAACTACTGAATATTACTCAAACTTGACTTGCATTTGACTTATAGGAGTGTGATACAGACACTATGTGATATATATATATATATAAGTAAATAAAAATTCATGGTGTACATGAATTGATTCAAGTAATAAAATATAAAACAATGATATTGGTAAATAAATAGTGATCACGTGATATAGAATGATACAGTTTTTTCACTTCATTCTCATTAAGATACATATGCTACAGAAAATACTGTACTCTGATAATTGCATAGAATGAAGATTAACTGATAAAAATCATATTTTAACTGATAAAAAATTTCATATATGAATTGATAAAATTATTAATGTTTATGCTGATTGATTCGTTGATTTTTATGCTAACTGTTGTATATCTGATTCATTAATCAATATACTAACTCATATAACTGCAGATATTGGTAAGATAAAAAGGTAACAGATTTGAATTATAGGCCTACCTGATTTGTGATTATACATATGTATATGGATTCATATAATTATGATTAAATATAGTGCACTTTAAATAGATTCCTATTGCGTACACGCAAAGATATATTTAGATTCTGTTATTTATGATCATTTATATATAGATTCCTAGTGCGTACACGCAAAAAAATAAAAAATATTCGAGTTCTGTTATTATGATCATTTATATATATAGGATACATGACCGAGGTTATACTACTTCACATTTAACTAGCTTTCGAACCACTTTTCGTCCATTACACAGTTCCAGACAACTACCTATAGCCAATGAAACGGCCTTTTTTCAATGGTTAAAAAACAAGGGGAAAAATTTGCCTGGGCGGTCCAACGTTCCATTTTGCGCTCACACTTATTCTCTGCATCCTAAGCTACACGATTAACGTTTCGCGATGAATAGATCATCCCAGCACGAGTCCTTCGCCAGCAAAGTAGAGTTGAATATCCTTCGGGTCGTAATTGTCGGAAGTATGTCCCATTCGTAGTCGATTCCGACAGCCGCCGGAGCGTTCCGCATTAAAACGAGATTAACGACGAGATACGGTGTCGGTCGAAGAAGTCCATGAAATTCCTTTCACATTGTAGGCGGTTGTTACTTGACTGTAGTCATCCGCAGCGACGAACGATTTTTTGAAGTTGCTATGTGAAACTCTCGTACTGCAGGATACTGTAAACCAGGTTCCATTAATCAGCCTGCAAGTGAAATTATACTCACAAGGGCAAAGTAAATTCAGACAACATCCAAATACAGGGGAGGGGAGATAGCCATTTAGACCAGACTTAACCCACATGAATTCGCTGATATTTGGAATTCAAAAGAGTCCGCTGTCCAAACTTTTTATCCATGGCATTAACAATGAGTGAGCCTATTCCAGGTCCTATGAGGACTGTAAAAATATCCATAATTATAAAAAATAAACAGATATTCAATACGAATCCCAAAGAAAATTCGATATTACTGGTAGTAAGTTACTAGACAAAGAAGTGTGAAACGGAGCTATTTGTAAGATTGCCAGGCAACATAAGAGTCAAAGAGAATATTAATCATGATTCTATGTGCCCTAACAAAAGTTTCATATTCAATTTTCTCGTGCGCATCCTCTGAGGTTAATTTTTTAAAAAACTTTATTAATAGGTAGGAGATGCAACGAAAAAAAAACCCACTATGTAACTAATTTCTAAATAAACTTTGGGTTTTTCAAGAAAATGTGACATTTTCCCATGAATGTTTTACTTGAATTGTAATAGGCTAATGTTGCAAGTAAATATTTCTTATACATATCTTGATACTTCTAAATGTCTATTAGGTTCAGAAAAAAATTTATTCATTTTGTTGTTATAGAAATTCTATTTGCTTATTTGTTATTAATTTAAAATGATTGCAACTCCTTAGCTAAAGTTGCATTGGCGATACGGATAGACCATTTGTACCTAACGTCTGCCTTGCCCATGAGAAGTTCGGGCTAAGCATTCCTTTCTCCAGTCAATCTGCTTTTGCAAGCAGAGACGACACACAGATGAAGCCTGTGTAAGCAGATTATTGAGGTTAAAAGGAACAAATGCTGATACGGCGATGATGACGTCGTCACTTGGCAGGAGATTGCTCTCAGCCAGCTAAGAGTTACGTTACTTGCTGTAACAAATACGACTTTAGGATAATTTTTTTTTGTTTTTTAATACTCGACCCACATGAGAAGAATGTCTGAAAAAAAACAGTACCAAAATTGAACAATATATTAGTTTCATGTTGGAAAACTGCATGATTATGTTAAATTAAATATTCCTTATTGAAACTAATGAAAAAGGTTTCCATACAAATTCTATATATATTATTAGCCCTGTATAAGATTCATATAGGATTATTTCATAGATAACATTTTCACTTCTAGACTTCCTGATTTTAAAAATCTCTTTTATTTATTTTATTTATTTTATTTATTATTAGTTTATTTATTTATTTATTTTATTTAATTTTTTTTTTCATTGACTACGAATATAAAATCACCGGAACAGACAATATGTCAGTAGATTTTGGATATGTGTTTGAACTTTTAGCTTATTTGTCATTACTAAAGCGTCAAGTTAGAGTTCAAATCTCTTTAACGCATATAATTTGGATTTGGAATTAATTATCTATGGTTACGTTTTGCTTATTGATTGATTTTATCGTGATTCCATTTTTTATTATAATTTGTAACCCTTCCGACTTCTTACGGAGTGTATTATATTGACTCCACTTGTATCCATATTTATTTTATTTTTTATAGTTTATTTATTTATATATTTTTTTATATATATTTGATAAATTAATGGTTGGCTTGAATATGTGGAAAAGTGTTCTAGCGGCGTACCGATAAGGCTACTTGCGGCATCAATTCTTTATAGATACGGATAAATAAATATAAAGGTATTTAAACCGCGAGAACCGCTATAATCCGTCGGATCCAATATCACGAGTTGTAACTCGTAAGACATTGACACTTCCTATTTAATAATCCGTTATTCTACCAAACCGATTGACTCTGGTGATCAGATATATTATTGGTTTTCTTAATGGAAAGGAATTCACACAACGTGTTAAGGAGATTATTATTGATTTACCACCCGAGTCACAGATTATTATGTGTTAATTCCATATTACTGATTTAGCACTCATAAATATTCCTAACGCACTCAATTGCGGTGTTTGTTTTTAGTGCTATTAATTCTATAATAAGTGTCAAGGAACTATTTAACACTAAGAAGTGTTTATTCCCTCTGTCAGACTCGTAATTCGTAATTAAAATTCTACGTATATTGCTTTCAAGGATTGATTTGGCACAGGATAGGCCCCTAAACTGACAGGTGTCGTAGTGTATCCCTTGTTTTCATGACACATGTTACAATTAGTTATGTGCTTTTTATATCTGTAAGCATTGTAGGCCAGTAAAATAGTGATTTGGCTTTCTGTGACATACTATGGAACCCTGGATGACGGAATGCAACCACCAGTTATGACGATTGGTATGAAAGAGATTATTATTACTACCTGGTCGTTAGTCATCATGCTGTGTTCTTCGGTTTTCCTCGTCACGGACCTACATATAATACTACATTTGATTACATTATTATGATACACATACCTTAAAGTATACTTTTGCTTTAGGGTTTCTGCTCGAAGTGTGTATTGTTTTGCTTAGCCGCTGACCCTGTTTCCGTTTCGAAGTGTTTATGTTTTGGGTTATGTCTGTTGACGCTTGCTTTGTTCAGTTTGTAACAGTTCTGCGCTCCGACCCAGATATTCAATGCTCGCGATCTCTTGGGTTAAGGAATTTTCTTGTTTAGATACGGTTTTTAACAATAGGCACGGATGTTTTCTATATCTTTTAGTCCAATTAATGGTTCTTTGCTGTATGGTGCGGGATTGCGGGATAATGCGTCAGCTATGATAATTGCTTTCCCAGGTAGATCTTATCTTGGCTCCAAAGACCTGAATGATCATTTGTCACCGAGTTCCTTTTGGACTGTGATTAAAGCCTTTGAAAAACTCGGTAAAGGATCATGTTCAGTAAGGACTTTATCAGGATAGCCATAGATTATGAACTTAAGATGTACTAGTGAGTTAAAGATACCTAGCCCTTCCTTGCCTATTACTGTATATTTACTTTCAGAGGCTTTAGTTTACGTGAATAAAAAGCTGTAGGGAAGAACTGTTTATCATATTACTGAAGTAGTATCCCTCTTACCCCTTGGTCTGAGGCGTCTGTTGCAAGTAAAAAAAAAAAAAAAAATCCTTATTTAAATCAGGGATTTTTAAGTTAGGTAAGCTGCATTTTTCCGCTTTTAAGATATCGAACGCCTGTTGATGCTTTTCAGACCATAATAAAATCTACGCTCTTCTTCGTAAGATCTGTTAAAGGAGCTGTCATGATTGAAGAGTTACATATTTACATACGATTGTAATACCACTACAGCGCAAAAGTGCTGTATCCCCCTTTTACGTTAATAAGTACCGGAAAGTTATGAATAGCCGGACAACCTTACCATGGACTACTTTTAAGACCTGACCACAGACACATAAAACCTATAGATAAACATGTTCGGTTTTTAAAAACTCACATTTAGATATTTTTACTCTGAGATTATTTGTCTTTGTCTCTGTAGCACTAGCTCTACTTTATGTGAATGTACTTCTAAGGTATTAGAAAAGATTACAAGATCATCCATATAGGCATGTAGGTTATCCCCTAAAAGTCTCCAAACACTATATTGTAATTGGGGCGCACGTAAGCCAGAGGCATATGTAAAAATGATAATGTCCCCTGAGTGTGCTGAAAACGGTATATGAGGTACAATCACTTAGGTAATGGTATCAGGTAAAAGCCTTTAAGTAAGTCCAA
>NC_087209.1:15173416-15193416 GCF_015104395.2 Macrobrachium nipponense | reverse complement strand
TCCATATCCTCGCTATATCTGGCAGTCCTATTAGGGATATCACATCACGTTCAAAATATGTTAAGTCCTTATTTTCTAAATCAACGTTCTTCACTGAATCTGCATCCCGTTGGAAAAGGATTCAAACGGCCGAAGCAGCTGTAAGGGAACATACATAAACATTTGCATGTCAGATATGTATCAGTTTCAGAAAAAATATAGACTTTCGGGTATTCGTGAATTGAATCGTATCTCCAAGTTAGGCCGGTGTAAAAACAGAATGAAGCCCGAGGATAAAACGCGAGGAAACTGTTTTTAAGATTTCCTTCTTTTTCACTGAATATTAAAATGGAATCTTTTCCTTTCGGTTTTCACAGCCTTGACTGAATGAAGTACGAGAAGTAGTTCTGGTTTTATCATAATTGCTTTTGTTATCTATACTTTCTTTCGTATAATGAAAAATTCAAACATCCACTTTATAAATGTCAAACATTTTCATAGTCAAAGAAAGGGCTAGTAGTACTTGAAGTAATATGATAATTCCTTTAGCAATCGACGTATCTAAAATTAAAAATTTATCTCTTTTTTTATTGAAATGATAATCTGCATATTACCACCACTGCAGTGTCGAGCATAAACTTTTCTGACAACAGGGAATTCAATTTGTCGTTTCATGTTAATTCTGAATTTTATTTTGTCCTTAGTTTTTTTATGCGATTTTCCTTTTGAAACTGGTAATTTGTTGGAATTGAATGTATATTGCATTCAGAATAAAAGGACCTTATACAAACTGGAAGGTATCTATGGAGTTATTTTTTAAGAGAAGGTTACAAGCTTTTAACGACAACCAGCTGTATTTACATATGTGCGCTGGCTTCTAGAGATCTTTTAATTAACCCTGCTTCTCCTGTCAGGCAACCGCCCTCGTGACCCTGACCGGGACTCTGCTCGACACACGTTGTTCCAGGTGTTCATTTTCCAGACTTTCAAGAATCCAGCACACACACATAAATCCAGCTGGCCTCCCTCCCACCCACCCCTTCGTCATTTCTTGGATACTTGATAATGTGGGACTGGTTGTCCTCGAGAGCTTGTAACCTTTTTTTTAATACATAACTCCCATTAGATAATCACCCAGTTTTAATGAGGTCCTTTTAGTATTTGTACCATTGCATTGCACAGAACAATTTGAATGAATAATATATATATATATATATATATATATATATATAATATATATATATATATATATATATATATATTTATATATTATATATATATATATATATATATATATATATATATATATATATATATAGAATAACTTGATCACGAAGTATATAAAACGTGATGCTATGTATAAAATAAAGATTTTTTTTGCCACGAAGGAAGAAAATGAAAAAGCGAGATAGCCGAGTACTTTCGGTCCTGTTCGGACCCTTTACTGAGGCAGTAAAGGGTCCGAATAGGACCGAAAGTACTCGGCTATCTCGCTTTTTCATTTTTTTCCTTCGTTGCAAAAAAAAACTTTATATATATATATATATATATATATATATATATATATACATATATATATATATATATATATATATATATATATATATATATATATATATAATATATATATTATAATATTCAAGGACTGCGTTTGTGTTTACAGACGTATGGAATTTCTGAAGATGCAAATATTTACAGACTACTACTTCTTTCTCTACAGAAAGTATTCCAATACTTTAAAGGTTCCATTCGTATCACGAGACTAACTGGGTAGGATTAATGTTTCATTTGCCAAGATTAAAAAAAATGTAACTGGATCTGTTCGATTTCGTGAGTGAATTAAGTGCGGTGTGAATTCCCAGGACCTGAGTTGTGTGACAGTCAGTACGATATTCTTCATAGTTTCCTGATATTCCCGTAATTTACTTTGTAAAAATAAAAGGGGCAAAATTATTATACATTTAACTAATGTCCAGATCTTTATAACTCGATAATACGGATATCCTCTTGAAAATGCAGATGTTAATTTTCATTGATGGTAACTCAGTCCTAAGGGAATTCAAGTTAAATTATCTATTAAAATGAGTCAATTAACTTGCATTACATTTAAAATGGATGGATGAACTACAGACCCAACAGATGATCCTAAGTTGCTGGATGAATCCGGATGATCACAGAGTCGGTTCCCTGATGTGCCTTTTGTTACCCGGAAGAAGGATGTTACCGGAACTGGAAAACAATGGGCGGTTTCCCGCCTAATTATGGTGGGTACATGGAAGCCAAATATGTGTGTGTGTGTGAGAGAGAGAGAGAGAGAGAGAGAGAGAGAGAGAGAAACTTGTATAGAATTCCAATTTTCCGAGACGCAAACCTCTCATTAGCTAGCATTGGGGTCACGTTAGAGTTGAGATCAAAGTCTGTTGACACTGTCTTGAGAGTGTTGCCATTTAGGCGAGAACAATAATATTAAAGACGATATTATTCGACTGTCAAAGTCCTTGTGATATAAATGATTTGCATTCATGAAACAGCCGAGAAGCAGATAAGTGTCCTTTGGGCTGAAAGGAAATGCATTTTTATGTAATACTGGTATCTAGTGGTCCGAGTGAGGATGTGGGATGGGATGTGGGAGTAGGAGCTGTGGGTTTATGTATAGTTACCTCCCTTTGTCTTTATTGGACAGAACTTGCTGTTAATGTCATCCACGAGTGTTTTGCTAGTATCTTTTGCCATTCCATGATGACTTTATTATATAAGCTATGATTATTCCGCTTGTATGTGGTTTCATTTAAGCTTTAGGAATGTCATATTATTAAGTTTTTACCTTGATAATATTCCTTAGTTACTACAAACTTTATCATATAATCTACGATTATTTTGCTTCTATGTTGGTTTTTATCAACGATTTCTGAGCTCCATAATATAAAGCTTACTTCAAGGGAACAAGACGAAAAATAATGAAATAGAGCAGAAGGAAAAGGCGTAGAGGTCAAACCGATTTCCTTTTTAAAAAATAATCTGGGTTATGAACATAAGTAAACATCACATTAGAATGACAAAGCTACTGTCATATTTCCATAGGTAATTGCTGTTAGCTTCAGCTAGTAGGCGTTCATTCCAGCGTCCCTATTTGATAAGTAGCTAGATAGACAGAGAGGCAAGCAATGAAGACAATATTGAGTAGTTATAAAGTAAAGGTAAGAGGCCTGAGTTTTATGCATAATGTGATACTGCCTTTAGCGCGAGTAATAAAAAATATTGTTTCGAATGATAAGTGACGAATAAGCTCACTTGCATGACATCACTTAAAATATATTAAGTTGATTATTAAATTTGGATGTGTGTTAATAATTATGATCTAAGTCCGAAATTAAAACGGTTAATTACATAACTGGAATATAAATGATAATCAAAAGCTCTATAATTCACTTACTTCTTTTTACAAATATTCCTTCCGGGAATAATTCAAGGTAATCTCACATGACCACTGATCAGAGAGAGAGAGAGAGAGAGAGATGAGAGAGAGAGAGAGGAGAGAGACCGAGAGAGGAGAGAGAGAGAGAGAGAGAGAGACTGGTATGGTGCGTACCCCATAAAACAGGCGTGGTACTGTATGCA
Source organism: Macrobrachium nipponense (assembly GCF_015104395.2). NCBI lineage: Eukaryota > Metazoa > Arthropoda > Malacostraca > Decapoda > Palaemonidae > Macrobrachium > Macrobrachium nipponense. Next base: position 15,189,819 of record NC_087209.1, on the reverse strand, counting down.
GGGGTTGCAGCTATTCACGTATTGGTATTTTTATGTCTGTGTTTATATTTGTGTGTGTGTGTGTGTGAGAGAGAGAGAGAGAGAGAGAGAGAGAGAGAGAGAGATGAGAGAGCAGAGAGAGAGAGACGAGGTCAACGGAGTAAAAGAACAGATTATAGTCTGCATTAAGTCATGAGGTCAGAGTAAAGGGGAGATCAGTCCATTCGAAATGAGCCTGATTGGACGGATTCCTGTCCAGGCATCCTCCAGGCAGACAACCTGAATCCTGAATAGTTTTAGTCGATGGAGTTTATCAAGGATCGGATGAATTAGCATACATCTGACTCACTTGCATTTCATTGCGCCTTCTATTTGTCTCATGTGCAATGGATATGAATAATGCAACGCCACATTGCACATATCTTGGAAATAGTCTCTGAACGTGTATCAAAGTATTCCACATTTATATTACGTATACTCTGTTATGTCTCTTCTTCCTTTCTGTTCCAGAAGTCATACGATGTTTTGGGCTGTGGACATACATACATACACACATGCATACACACATACATATATATGAGTACAAAGCTACACACTTTATATACGAGTATATATATACCACACACACACTATATATATATATATATATATGTGTGTGTGTGTGTGTTATATATACTCGATATAAGTGTGTAGCTTTGTACTCATATATATGTATGTGTGTATGCATGTGTGTATGTATGTATGTCCACACCCCAAAACATCGTATGGACTCACAAATTTCAACCTGTCCTTCCGATTCTAATCTGGTGATCATTACATGATTGGCGATGCTTTAACCTGATTTCTTGTAAACAAAATTGCGTGAGTATTAGTAGTTTATATATATACATACACACACCACACACACACACACCACACACACACACACGCACACACACACACACTATATATATATATATATATCTATATATATATGTGTGTGTGTGTGTGTGTGTGTCGTGTGTGTGTGTGTGTATGTATATATATAAACTACTAATACTCACGCAATTTTGTTTACAAGAAATCAGGTTAAAAGCATCGCCATCATGTAATGATTCACCAGAGTAAGAATCGGAAGGACAGGTGATATTTGTGAGGCAGATTTTCTGTCCTCTGACCTCAAAACTGTGAATGTAATCAGAAGTGAAATCCAATGTTCCAGCATTCATTTCACCAACTAACTCAGCAAAGGTAGACTGGAATATTTTGAAGGTTAAGCTTTAAGATATTCTTTTAGCTTAGGTTTTAGGTGTAACTGTATTACATGAAGTATTAAGTAATTAAGTATTAATTTACTCCCGCAAACATATATTCACTGATGTATACAAAAGAATGGTATTGTTTTTTTTTTTATATTTACTTCAGTAATATTTGCAAAGTTGAAGGAACTAACCCATGAAGCAGGTAAAATCTTATACTCGGTATTAAATCCTTGAAAATGTAAAAAAAATGAATAAGTGTTATGTCTAATGATTATGGAGAGAGAGAGAGAGAGAGAGAGAGAGAGAGAGAGAGAGAGAGAGAGAGAGAGAGAGAGAGAGAGAGAGAGGGCTAAGTTTTGTAGCAAATCAAATATACAGAAGCTAACCTTAAATTCTTCATTGCCATGTATCAATATTAGTGTTAATAATGACATCACAAAGGTCCTGAACATAAATCAACCATGAATCATGGATGAATATAACTCCATAGATAAACGTTTTGAATAAGGACGTCGAATTCAAAGTTTATTAACCTGTAACTACTACTAAATAACGACCTTTTTCATGATTCACAAACTCGAAGTCGTACAATACAAGATCTGAATGTCCAAAGGCTCATTACCCTAATGATACCACACATTGCAATTTCCTCTTCTGCCATTCCGTTTGATCCCTCTGTAAATAGAGTTAAATTAAAGCATTATTGGAAAACCCAAGTATGTCAGCAGATCATTAAATAAAGGCTGTAAAAATATATTTCCCAGAGAGATTTTATATTTGAGTTGTCATAATTGGTTCATGCGAATTGGCATTCGTATTTGGGATAAAAGAACATTTTTAGCTTTGGTCGTTCTTGCTCTTTATAGTTAAAAAAAAGAGAAAAAATGTTCCAGCAAGATGTGTTCAGTATTCATATTTATAATGTAGTTTTATTCACCATGGTTTCATCAAGATTTTAAGAATATATCTATATATGCATATGTGTAAGCTTGTGTCTGTGTGTGATAATTGGATGATTTTAAGCCTATCATAATAACCAGACAAGGAAAACGTGAAGTAAAAGGCAAAAGTTCTAGGTTTGTTCCAGTGGCATTGTATGTATGTGTGTGTGTGTCTGAGAGAGAGAGAGAGAGAGAGAGAGAGAGAGGGAGAGAGAGAGAGAGAGAGATTACTTATTGTTAAGTGAATCCTATGCAGATTATGCAGCAATTAAGATATCCAGATAAAACTATCTATTCGTCATGTATCAACATAAGGCGAGTTTAAACATTTAATAATAATAATAATAATAATAATAATAATAATAATAATAATAATAATAATAATAATAATTATAAGATTAAAATGAAGTTTTATGACTATGATTAGCGCAAACCAAGAGCTAAAAATAGCTACAAAATAAACAAGCAATTCAATTACTTTCGCAAAATGACAAGTGCTGATTGATATCTGAGCATAAACGAGAACACAAAACCCACCAAACTTAGGCCCTCTGGAAACAAGAGCTGTATGAGGTCGCCACACGAAAATCCTCAATGTTGCCGGAAATATCTTGTGGTATTGGCCCCGCTCTTTAGAGTACCAAGCAGCGTTAGTTAACTTGACCAGTAGGCTAAAGAAATCCTTTCGGAACAGGGCGGCGGGCACCTTCAATAACGAAGATTTTCTGACGCCAGGTTTAGTAGCCATAAATCAATGGGTCATAATGATTAATACTATTTGCTAAAATATTATATATATATATATCATATATATATATATATATATATATATATATAGTAATCACCAATCTATCTAATTATCGATATAATTGATAAATATGTGTATATGGACATATATACAGAAACATTACATAAATGTGTCTTTCATTTACAAAAAATTTTCTGGTAAGTCGGTCCATTGCCGCAATCTTAAAAACAATTGTATTGGATCCTCTCTCTCTCTCTCTCTCTCTCTCTCTCTCTCTCTCTCTCTCAGTGCGGAGCGGTGAATTATGCAATTACATGTCAGTCACCTGTTGCGCCTCCTTACTAGTGTGAGAGAGAGAGAGAGAGAGAGAGAGAGAGAGAGAGAGAGAACGCACCGCCAAAATGAACACCATCCAAACAGGACGACCTCGACGAGGCAAATCCTCCCAAGTTCCGTCGTTTACCTTCCTTTCAGGTGTATGATTGATTGACTTGTGGCTCTTAAAACTGGGGTCACAACATCCCCTGCATGCTAACATAATTCTTATGTGTTGACGAACTGGCGTAACCTATTTTTTTTTTTTTATCCAAAGTGACAGACTTTAATACTCTGCAACAGATCAAAAGTTCAGCGAACTGTGCTGTCACATTTTCAAACAGAATGTCCTCAAAAGATGTTTGGTTTATAGAATTGAGGACAAAGGCCAATCGCCTGGACCTATGAGGTCATTCAGCGCTGAAAGGGACAGTAGGAAGTTTTGAAAGGTGAAGCAAGAGGAAACCTAGAAGCTGAACTATGAATCAATTGTTAGAGAGGGTGGGCAGCCAGATGGATGGAAGAGAATATGAAAGGAGGTACTGAAAAAGGAATGAAAGATGTTGCAGCTTGGAGCCAAAGGGACGCTGCAGAGAACCTTAAGTTGTTCCTACGGTGCACCACGTAAGGTGCACTGACGGCACTACACCTTTACGGGGCTAAAAAGATGAGTTAATAAGAAACTGAATTATATCGAAATCTTCGAGTGGAAATCCTGCAGTTCTTTATTTGCATGAAATGGCTGAAGAAGCTGCTGCTGTCGATTCCTGGCAGTGAAAAGGATCTGAGCTCTGCTGATTTTTTCCAGTAATGTTAGGCGTTGTCTGTGCAGATCAAACAGCGCTGGATTTCGATCTGTTGCTCAGTGAAGCACTTTACTTATTGCTCGCTGAGGCTTTGAATGTCTCGAATCAAGGATGTTTTGTGCTCGAAGCTCTTGGAATAAAGAGAGACGATAAAAAAATCAATATTGAACTATTCTTTGAGTTATAAATCTATTTGCATTAAAGACAGCTATTATCTGAAAAAAACATGCACAAGGGTGAAATACAAAACAGACCGAGTAACGGAATAAAAGGAAATATAAAGGAGATGCAGAGAGAGAGAGAGAGAGAGAGAGTCTTAGCTTCAATTGTATGCAGGTGTTGAAAACTTCCTCCCAATACATCTTTAAAGAACTTCTTCCTGAGTTTTTCAAAACCGAGATCCTTTTATATTCCTCTCTCTCTCTCTCTCTCTCTCTCTCTCTTCTGTTCAGCTTTTCCTTTGTCTCGGTCTTCGTGCCTTGGTTTTATTTTTTCTACATTTGAATCAACGTATGTTGATGTTAATTTGAACCACACACACACATATACATATACACATATTTATATATATATTATATATATATATATATATATATATATATTATAATTATACGTAAACATATATATGAGCAATAATAATAATAATAATAATATAATAATAATAATAATCAATAATAATAATAATAATAATAATAATAATAATAATAATAAAAGGGAGTACATTCATGTTTTCTATCACAAAAGCCGGAAAGAGGAGACGATGTTTCCTTGGGGGCAAACTGCCACATCTTCCTTTCCTATGTATCTCAAAGAATCGATCAGCCGCGGTGGCAACAAGTAGATGTGCTCTTTGAGATTAATCTACACCTGTTCAAACGTTGTCACTTAACTCGGAATCACACACACACACACACACACACCAACACGCAGTAAATGGCCATTACATCTCTCATACCAATAATGATGATAACGGTAAAAATAATGATAATAGATTCCACCCACCCCTCCTTAATAACTTTCATTATACTTAACCATTGTCAGCATCGTCATAATCATCCCAGTTAACATTTGGCATCAGAAGGTCACCTCCTTTGAAGAAGCTGAATCATGACAGGAAATGAAAGTATTCCAATTAAAAATTTAATATTTAGGACTGAAAAAATAAAAGACTTATAAATAAAAGAAATATAGGAATATATACTCTACTGCACAGTAAATACAGACAGTGTAGGAAAATTATCAGCTATTCTATTTCATTCCAGTGATTAAGAAAATAAGCAAAAGAAATAAGGAACGCAATTTTTTTATCCGGCAAAAGTAAAAAAAATAAAAGGGTTAAAGTTAGAGCAGCTGAAAGAAAGATATTGCAAGAAAACCCTGAAACCTGGACAGCGAAAACAAAGGATACAAAAGGATAAATAAAAATCCGGATAAAAGAGACTGGAAAGGGAAGCTAATAATAACTCCTCCTCTGTCGTCTTTTGGGTGAAGTCCAGAAAATCCTTCCCATTCAGGCAACAGAACTTCTCTTCAGATTTCTTCTTCTTTTTCTACTTCTTCTAAAAAGAAGAAGAGGAGGGTGAGAAAAAGGACGGATAAATGTCAGGAAGAGATTTAAAAAAATACTTGATGGTTGGAAACAAAATATCTTTTAACAGTATTTTAGGGAAACCGACAGAAATGAATATATTTCACGTCATAGTTTGGTACAGGTGGAATTTTATCCGAGGCTTCAAGCTGTCTAAAAGACTTTTTCCAAGACTAAGAGTTTGAGAGGACTGACTTTAATTTTGTCCACAGGTAGACATATTCAGATTGAGGAAACTACTAACGAAACCTGGCCAACAGGTATAAGCAGATACTCTTGACCTCAATAAAAGACAAACATTCATGCACGAATAGCTTTAGATCATTCCAGGTCAAGAGCAAAGAATATACTAAACAAAATCAAGAGAAAGATTCCTAACACAGTGACTTCTGCCAATCAATTCTTAATTTTCTCATGAGCTAACTGAAATACTTTTAGCAGACTCTGCAGTTTATTTTGACTGTCACCAACGCCCATGGGAGACAAACTGGAAGACTTGCCAGTCGCTGTGGTTTACTTATACGTACTGTCACTATTGCCTCTAACTATGAAAGGAACACACACACACACACACAACAGGAATCCAATCTAATTAGCAGTTCCTGAAATGGTTGAAGGTAACAGAAAATACAATAATAATAATAATAATAATAATAATAATAATAACAGCATTGCCTAAAAGAGGGTCTTCTACCCAAAATAATAATAATAATAATAATAATAATAATAATAATAATAATAATAATAATAATAATAATAATAATAATAATAATAATAATAGTGGAAAGATTATCTGAACAAAAAATACTAAAATTATCGATTTTTTCGTTTTAAGTTAATTATATAATAATAATAATAATAATAATACTGTTAAAAAGGATGGCAGAATTAAGCGAGTTGATTGTTTTTTCTATTTTCCTTACAATTCGCTTCTCAGGCTCAGCGATGTTTCTGAGTAACTGGCCAATATTCATATTGGGAATTTTCAAAAATATAAATGCTGAAGGAATCTTTTATTAGAACAAGATATCAGGTCCAGGTCAAGCAGGGGTCGTCGTCAGTGCCGGTATTATTCCGTATGCGTAGTTCAGTTCGGGCCGGGGTCGTCTTAGGTTTAGGGCTGGTATTGGTGCTGGTATAGCTGGTATCACGTGACGTTTCGACCTTCTCGTAGGTCATCTCCTGACGAGCCTGAGAAGCGAATTGTAAGAAAAACAATAGAAAAAAAAACAATATATAAAATCAACTCGCTCAATTCTGCCATCCTTTTTAACAGCATTTGCCTAAAAGAGGTCTTCTACCCAAAATAAATAATAATAATAATAATAATAATAAATAATAATAATAATAATAATAATAATAATAATAATAATAATAATAATAATGATAATAATAGTGGAAAGATTATCTGAACAAAAAATACTAAAATTATCGATTTTTTCGTTTTAAGTTAATTATATATTAATATATCAATACACCAATTAATATAAATTACAATAATACATTATTAATCAATCTTTTACTTCTCGACGCCACAAGCAATGCTGGCGTTGCTTCGTGTGATGCTGATAATGGGCGTAAAAGAACATCATTTCGATGGCATCACTGAAGCCGACAGGAGACCTGACCGTTGGGGAGATTGGGAGCAGATGTCAAGGAAAATATCAGGTAAATAATATGTAAGGTAAATAAATGCATCCATAACTTTCACAGTAATTAATCTGAGGGAATAAACGAGCTCTTGTTGATGGATGATCCCACAATTTACTCTGGGGAAATCTTTGCACGATATTGAGAGTAATTCTGAACAAAACAAAACAAAAAAAAACTTATATAATTGATACAAAAGCTCATCGTAAGTCTGCCTCTGAGGGTGATTGACACAAGACGTGAAGAGGCGGCCTTTGGATGGTAATAAAAATGATCCTGATCCAGACTCAATAATATTAAGGAAAAAATATAGAAAATATATTTTGTGGATGAGAAACGAGGTTATCTAATATGTGACCTTAGGAGGAATACGTGGAAAAATATACTTGTTTGCTTAGTTCTGTTATAAGGGAATAAAGGAATAAAGGAATGGTAGTTATAAAAAAAAGATAGAAAAAAAAGTGGAGGGGGTGGGGGGGGCGTTTGCTAGCGCGGGCGCTCGTTTGTTTGTTTGTGTATATGTGCGGTTTCCGTTTTATAGTTCGAGGGATTTTTCTCACTTGTGCCGAGATATTTGAAACGTTTCACTATTCATTTTCCATTGATTTATTTTTCTGTCCTTCTTCAGGTGGGTCTACCTCATGTTTCTTTGTGACGTCAGAAATTCTCTCTCTCTCTCTCTCTCTCTCTCTCTCTCTCTCTCTCTCTCTCTCTCTCTCGTTAGTGTACCACAATATATTTGTCACCTATTATATCCTTTTAGCATAACTCTCTCTCTCTCTCTCTCTCTGTCCACCACGAAGTATCTCCCTAAAGAGTCTCAGAATCTCCGGTTGTCCAAATATGGGAAAATCTCGTCGGTATTTGCAGCAAACTTCTGGATGTAATCATGCAAATTCTCTTTGTGAGGACCTTCGTAAATATCCTACTCTGTCCCCTGACGCTTTCTCGCAGTCACCTGGTTGTCTCGTTGCGTAACTCAACAGGAAATTTTAAGAATTACGGTAGTTTCTTAGACGGGACTGGGTCGACAGTCACGGCCATATGGGACCTATACAAGAATTAAGATACAGTGGCTTCCGATGCAAGATGTATGGCATTGCGTTCAGCTTTTATGGGATGGTTTACCCTTTATACTCTAGACTCCTAAAAAAAACCCAAAGGGGAACCCAAGGAAAACTCAAAGAGGAACCCAAAGAAAACCCAAAAGGGAACCTAATGAAAACCCGAAGTGTCTCAGAGCTTCAGAGATCTGAGTCGAGGAAGAAGTTGGCCAGAAACTCTTTGAAGCCATATTTGAGGAATGTTTTCGGATATTAAAATTAATAAAAACAAAGACAAACATAAAAAGATTCTCTCTCTCTCTCTCTCTCTCTCTCTCTCTCTCTCTCTCTCTCTCTCTCTCTGCCGTATTCCAGCTTCTCACCGCCAAGCAAAGGTTTTGAGCAAAATTGGCTCCACGGAGGTTCCTCAAGGCGACATGATCAGTCGAAGTGGCGCAAAATATGTTTTACATCAATACCGGATACCAGTGAGTTGTGCGAAGTAATATTGCAATATACTTTATTATACGCGCATTTGAACAGAAAAACCTTAATTATGAGGCCAACGCCTGATATATACTATGCTAAGCTGTGAATCAGGGAATAAGATGCCATGGGGAGTGTAGGACAATGAGATTTTTCTTTTGTGGGGCTGTGGGGGTGGGGTTGTTAATACTTTCGGACAAGAAAAACGGATCAGTTAACTTTTGGTCATTCAAAGGCACATAAAATATTTTCCATTTTCTGAAATACAAGAATGTCTTAAATATCTCAACAATGATAGAGACTCGTGTGAGAGAGAGAGAGAGAGAGAGAGAGAGAGAGAGAGAGAGAGAGAGAGAGAGGCACGGGGGCCAAGTTGACGCTCTTTCAACCTTGTCTGCCGTCGGAGAATAACAGCGGAACCGAGAGGCACATAAGCGTAATGTTTAACTCGGCTGCTTCCTGTCAAAAGTCCTAATAAAGAAATCTCTGAAAACGTCGCTTTTTCCAAAGCGAAAGATTCATTGCGGCAACGCGATGCCTCTGTTCTGACGCTGGCAGGAGGACGCTCTCTCTCTCCTTCTCTCATGGGCGGCATCGACTCCTTTGGGAAATCTTCCAATTTGCACTTAATTAATTTAACCAGGCGCGTCCACTTTTATCCTTGTTACTGAAACGTCAAGTGAAGTAGCAGCGATAATTATAATTATTTCAATTATTAGTTATTGTATTTATTAATGCCACTATTTGAAGAAATTACTTTATTCGGTATCACGATGTTGATCCGATGAGCCAAGTTCAACGAAAAATTGTTCCTGGTCAGTGCTTGGGTAGGTGACCGCCTATAATGACAGGTATGACTCATTAGAAGATATTTTAGATATTAGCTATGTGACACAAGATTGCCTTATTAGTCATTATTTTCGCGAATATTACATCATTTGTTCATGCAGGAAATACCTTAGAAATAAATTATTGGTGAAATAAGTTCGTCTGAAAAATAAGGCTAGATTTCTTTGAGGGAACTTTCTATATTTCACTTTTACATTTAGAATTATGATATAAAAGCACTAGGGAAAATGAAAATACTGTGGTCCATTTACTTGGAGAGAGAGAGAGAGAGAGAGAGAGAGAGAGAGAGAGAGAGAGAGAGAGAGAGAGAGAGACTTGAAATTATTTAAAAATACTAAGGAAAATTAAAAAAACTGTGGTCCATTTACATAAAGAGAGACAGGGAGAGAGCCTGTCTGTCATCACAAAGAAATAAAAAAATGGAAAATAAACGCTGAAATAATTCTAAAGCTTAGCTGTAGTGAAGAAAAAAAGTCTCGAACTTTAAAGCAGAAAAAACATACAGACAAACGGGCACACATACATAAAAACAAACAGACGTGCTCTCGCTCGAGCAAACCCCCACCCTTTTTTTTAATAACTACCATTCCATTATTCCCTCAACCAGAACAAAGCAGACAAGTATAATTTTTCATCTTTTCCTCCTAAGGTTAGATATTAGATAACCTCGTTTCTCAACCCAAAAATATATTTTCTATATTTTTTTCTTAATATTATTGAGTCTGGATCAGGATCATTTATATTACCATCCAAAGGCCGCCTCTTCACGTCTTGCGTTAATCACCCTCAGAGGCAGACTTAGGATAAGCTTTTGCATCAAATATAAAACATATTTTTATTTTGTTCTGAATCACTCTCAATATCGCGCAAAGATTCCCTTAGAGTAAATTGTGGGATCATTCATCAACAATAGCTCTCTTATTCCCTCGTGTTAGTCTTGGTGAAAGACTTGGTTGCATTAATTCACCTTCAGTATTATTCACCTGACATTTTTCTTGACATCTTCTCCCAATCTCCCCAATGGTCAAGTTTCCTATAAGTTGCGATGCCATCAGAATAATACTCCTATTATCAGCATCATACGAAGCAACGCCAGCATTGCTTATAGCATAGAGCAGAAATAGATTGATTGATAATATATTAGTATATTAACTGATGTATTGATGTACTATAACTAACAACGCAAAAATCGATAATATTAGTATTTTTTGTTCAGATAATCTTTCTATTATTATTATTATTATTATTATTATTATTATTATTATTATTATATTATTATTATTTTATTATTATCATTATTATTATTATTATTATTATTGTATTTTCTGTTCCCCTCAGCCATACCAGGAACTACTAATTAGATTGTTTCCGAAACACTCGATCGAGGAAAAACAATTACATGTTATTTGAAAAATAAAAAAAAAATGCTACTGTTATAGGAAGCCTCTCTTTTTATCAAATTCTGATTACGACCACTAAAGTGGTATAACCACTAGGTACTTCATTCACCACATTCTATTCGTTACATTATTATTATCATTATTACTATTATTATCGGATGTGCAAAAAACAGGTACAAGAACTTGACACCAAAGAATTATTAGATTATTATTATTATTATTATTATTATTATTATTATTATTATTATTATTATTATTATTATTATTATTATTATCGGATGTGCAAAAAACAGGTACAAGAACATGATCATCTAAGACCTTGATTTAAGAACAAGCATTTCATACACACACACACACTTATATATATATATATATATATATATATAGATATATATATATATATATATAATATATATATATATTATTGATGAGAGAGAGAGGAGAGAGAGAGAGAGATCTAACAGGCCATATGCTAGACATGTATTGTAATTAGCTCTCAATAATTCAAGGTCACGCAATGTGGTAATTTGTCAGCTTGTGTTGTGTCCGATATCCCTTTCCTTTTTACAGATTTTCTGGTTTGCTCTTTTTGCTGTAGTTATTAATTATAAAAAAATGTATTATGATGCCGCATGATGAACTCCCCTCTTTGCGAAATGCCTTACGAATCAAAAGTGAACGATACATAGCCAAGCATTTTTATAGTTCTTTACAATATGTTCAATATTCATAATATATATATATATATATATATATATATATATATATATAATATAATATATATATATATGCACGTGTGCATACTATAATCATTCATAATGATATAGTTATCAACTGTAATATTATTTTTTCTAATCATAACGTAAGCTAAAACATTGTATACTGACCACGATGGAAGAGAGAAAATGAAACATTAGTAGGTGCCTTCCCTGCGGAAGGTTCCGTGGTCCGCATATTCCTCTTACATTTCTATTTATTTATTAATTTGTTAATTCATTTGTTCTTCTAATAACTGATTCTCTCTCTCTCTCTCTCTCTCTCTCTCTCCTCTCTCTCTCTCTCTCTCTCTCTTTACATTCTGCTACTTTTTCGAATGAACACCGAACTCTTTGGAAACTTGAATTTCGAGTTGATTGCCCCTATGGGCTTGTTCCACATAAACATGGTTTATCGTCTGAAAATACAAAACAACAATAATAATAATAATAATAATAGAATTAAATCAATAATAATAATAATAATAAATAATAATAATAATAATAATAATAAAATTAATTAGAAGCGTTTTAGAATTAAGTTTTGATTTCATTCCAAATCACATGAAAATTCATTATGGCTTTCTTTTGATGACTTCAATGTAATTTTATCTGCGACTGCAGTAGCAATGGAATTATAGTTTATGAGGTATACAGTTGTCTTCTTATAATATTTCTTCCTTTGCTTGAGTATAAAATGCGATTTTCTGGACGACATCGCGCATACAATAACAGGCCATTTTACTGGTGCACAACGCATTAGTGGCCGAAAAACTAAATGTAAAGATAAAGGTAATTTTCTAAAGAGTAGTCAGAATAGAAATCAACCAAAGATTTAATTAATCTCATTCCCAGACTATGAAGCTTCCATCCTCTCAACTTTCCCCAACAAAAGAGGCGCAGAAAAACAATGTCATTTTGCCTTCAATAATTCGGCGCTTTCACGAAACCTCATTAAAATCAATGAAATTTAATGGGGCGCCATAATTGATTGCTTGATGCTGCTCAAGTGATTCGGGTCATCCAAACTGGTGACATTTCGATGCCTTTTGTCAAGTTTTATTGTTATTTTTTTATGTTCTACGTAGATTAGTTTAATTGTGCGTATTTTTTATATTTCCTCTCGTTAGATGACTAGAAGTTGGTTTCATTATGAATAGTAATATTGTAACCGTTTTTATATTATTATTTTAAGTGAATCTTTGCTTTGTTTAATGTTTTCTAAAATAACTGGATCCCTGGTCTTACCGGACGTTTTCCTTCAGCAGTTTAGCAATTAATTTTTTTCTGAAATTTATTGTTATCATTTTTTATTTGGTTATTGTTTAGTCCATTAGCCTTTTCGAGCATTACTATTTCCTATTAATAAAAACTGAAGATATTAAAATAAATGTTATCGAAGAAATAACGTTTTCCATGTTTGTCTTAGTGACTTGAGAAAAATTCTATCATTTTTAAGAAAAAAGTTTTTTCCATCAGTGTGACTCACCTGATTTCTCATAATCATTCCAAAATTGAACACAAAATGCACGCTGAAGCTATATCTTTATTTTAGACCCTTTTTGTTGACAAAAGAGAGAGAGAGAGAGAGAGAGAGAGAGAGAGAGAGAGAGAGAGAGAGAGAGAGAGAGAGAGAGAGAGAGAATCAAAAATAAATATGATGAAACTCGACAAAGCAGTGAAGTTAACAATAATCATTCATGAACATTTAAAGCATTTTCCTTGGCTTTAATGAAGCGACTTTTCTCACGAACTTTCCACTTTTCGATTTCTGGTCAACTTAACTCATCACTGTATTTATATATATATATATATATATATATATATATATATATATATATATATATACATATATATATTCACAATTCAATTTTCAACAATAAGACTTAACTTGAGCTTATTAGGAATATCTGCCAACAAAATCTATATCAGCGATGCGGCTCCCTTCATCGTTTAACTGTTAAAACCGGGATTAAACCTTTTGTAGGAAAATCAAGATTTATACAGCAACCCAAAACTCACAGATACAAAAGCCTAGATGCCGCATCGGCCGGCCGGACATACGTCATGAGGTCGGCCATCTTGGCGCGGTAATTCAAACAATGTAGCAGGCTGCAGTATATGACGTTTTTTTGCCACTATTCGCTTAATATTGCACGGATTTTCTTGTCTGATGGCTCGTTACAAAGCTTACACAATTCCCTACAAGGATCTAATAAAATAAAGTTGTTCCTTATTGTTTGAAAGTTAACTTGCAATAACTTTGTTTTAGCAGGTAGGGGGAAGGGGGCTAGTTGTACACAAATGTTAATATTTACCCATAACTATTGCTGTAAACAATAATTTGAAATGCTGTGATAAGACAGATTACTAAAGTAGGCCTACAGCTATGGATCTGTGCAACTTAAGTAAAATCTTTGTCTCTCGAAGTGCTCTGTAAAAAATTCCCCCAATGTAATTTTTGGCACAGGCCTACAAGTTTAGGTCATAAAACTGTAGGGTTGGGCCTAAAATAAACTACAGTAGGCCCTAGAATAACTAGGATTTCTGTGTTATCTAGCCTTTGCATCTCTGCCTGCTCCTTTGAGCCGGGGGTGGGGGGGTGTTCTGCCTTAAATATTTCACAAAACTACCTTTAATTTGCTCAGACTAGGATATATCATTATGGCAAGCATTAACAGTTCAATATAGCTCATCTCTAGACCTGTGTTGTGAAGGACCCATCAATTATTATACCTTATTTGGGATAAGGGCCTGGGTCATCTCTATATTTCTACCCTTCCAGAAGGGGACCCATCTCTAGACCAAAATTGCCAAAATGAGCCAATCCTGACGAGCACCCCTGTATACCCGGTCATAGTAACCCCACCCCCCCGAGCCTTTCAGCCTAGGCCACAATCATAAGGCCAGTCTAATTTTTTTTCAGCTAATTGTTCATTGGTTTGGTCAGGCATGTAAATTTAAAGCTATGGATGGCCTTATGGATCATTAAGCCTATACTTTGAAGTAGCAACTCTCAAAATGTATTGCACTATGATTTATTTTCATGATATTTGTTCTTACATTGAATGTATATATAACATTTATTGTACATCTGCGCATTTATTCATAAATATTCCCAGCAGTTTAAACAAGTTTTTTTTTTCATTGCTGTTTCCAACAGTTTATTGATACTACATTGTAATGATAATCTACATACATTGATATGAAATTAGCAGCCTATATAAAAAAATCAACAAACTCATTATGTGCCTTGCTTGGCCATTTAGTTCTTATTACAAGGACCAGATTAACACTATAATATTACGTAGCTATAATGCAGTGAAAGAAATCTAGAAACATCAAATTAGTGTCCAACATACATGATTTACCCTAGTTACCTAATGGCCCTTAAACAATATTGTTTTAACCATTTTTTTTCGTAGGCTGTCTTATCACAGCATTTCAAATTATTGGGTAAATATTAACATTTGTGTACAACTAGCCCCCTTCCCCCTACCTGCTAAAACAAAGTCATTGCAAGTTAACTTTCAAACAATAAGGAACAACTTTATTTGTTAGATCCTTGTAGGGAATTATGTAAGCTTTGTAACGAGCCATCAGACAAGAAAATCCGTGCAATATTAAGCGAATAGAGGCGAAAAAACGTCATATACTGCAGCCTGCAGCATTGTTTGAATTACCGCGCCAAGATGGCGGACCTGATGACGTGCGCCAGCCTATTCAGCTAGCGGCCGATGTGGCATCTAGACTTTTATATGTGCCCAAAACTCATAATTAGTGCCGCATAAACTAGAGACCAGATTTAAGAGAACTTTACTTGCAAAATATTAAGAAATAAATTAATTTGGAAATACATACTCTTCAATCTTTTAGAAGTATATAATCTCAAATATAAATTAAAATCCGTTATTGTTTGGAATTTTATTAAAAGCGTTAAAATTAACTTCAGATTATAACGTTTTTAAAACATTTCCAAAACACAAAGGGATTTTAATTCATTCTCATAGCACGACAAATGTGTGTATTATATTTAATCTAAGAAATATTTAGTAACTATGCTCTGACATGAATGCGATAACTTAAACAGACCTCTGAAAAAAATTATTAATGTAAACGTAGCAAAAAGGGATGTCGAAATATACGATTTTGCAGTACGCAGGATAAACAACAAAAATCTGAATTGGAAGGAATTCTCTCCGTATTATAAAGCAGGAAATGAGATTTGCATTCCACGACGATTGAAAAAGACCGAGAATTATTTGCACCCACAGTATTTAATAATTATTACTTCGTCATTCTTCAGAAATGAAAGAATGCCCGAATAACTGATAAATGATTGTTCATTCTGCGACTGTCATCGGAAAAGGAAAACTGAATTATTGTTCCTTTTGTATGAGAGAGAGAGAGAGAGAGAGAGAGAGAGAGAGAGCAGGAGAAGAGAGAGAGAGAGAGAAATACTGGGTGGCAAAATGCAATTATATTTATAATACACACACACACACACATACACATACACACACACACACACACACACACACACACACACACATATATATATATATATATATATATATATATATATAATATATATATATATAT
>NC_087209.1:15160916-15163416 GCF_015104395.2 Macrobrachium nipponense | reverse complement strand
AGTAACACTAGTAATAATTTTTACTCACTCTACGACACTATTATCAAGCTTTAATTATATATATATATATATTATATATATATATATATATATATATATATATATATATTACACCCCCTTTATTCCCTAAACTACACAAACTGGGAACTCTTACCTGTTTGCCAACGGTGCCCTGTCTGTAAGATGTCACGAGGCTTATTAAGACTGCGTAAATATACAAAAATATCATTTATTTCCCAAAGCAATTGGTTATAACAAAGAACAAAATGATTAACAAGTCATAATGGCACAAATACCAAATCTGCCCATAAAGAAACCAATAAGATAACATTCTACCTTCCGGACTAAGGTTACACTCTCAACAAACCCCAACAAGTCACATTGTCTAGTATTTGTCAGTTATCAGTTAGAGAATCCCATTCCTAATCAACCATGGAATTGGACCCCTCTGTAATAAAAGATAATAGTTACATAGACACCCCACGTCACTCTTTTCAAAGTATTTACGTAAAGAGAATATTTCCACACTTTCTCTCTCTTTTCCAAAAGGTAACAGATTTTCTAAGTTTTTATAGAACGTGTCTTACCTTTTCGATGGCCGTTTTCTCCTGACACTTCGAGCAACCGCTTGTTCTCTCCTTTGCACAAAGAATGCGTCTTCCACAAGTACCCTGAACCAGTAGGCCTGTAATACGCGTACAAGCGAATGCACATGCCTCGCAAACGGGGAACGACCTCTGAGACAAGTTGCTTGTTCAGCAAATACCCTTCTCTCCCATGTGAACTTTGCAGTGTACCACCCCTTGCTCTAGGCGAGCAGAGCTATGTGACTTATTATTATACACTTTAAACATATTATTAGCCATTCCCCCTCTTTCACCTCTTTATAGGAGCTTGGCTACCCCCCATGCTAGCACCCGCCTAGCTCTAGACACACAAGCGTCTTACAATATATATAAAACCAGAGGCTGGTTCAAAAAAGAGAATAATGCACTCCCGTCTCACACCATATCGGCAACTAATGCCCAATGTATCAATGTACCACATGACTTAGAGCCACCTCCGTTGCCGGAGCACTTGTGCTTCGTCGAATGCATAAAAGTTTAAGGACTCCAAGTACACAAATGGCGATCAGTATAGCGCCTAACATGATCATTACTATTGGTATAGTATAGCGGTCATCGAAAAAAAAAGGTTCATCTTCACTACTATCTTCGAGTGGCGGGACAGTAATGGACTCAACTGTAGGCGGGATTCGAACCGCCTTATGGCTTCCGTGAAGGTGTCGGTGAAACACCTTTATCGACGAGTTGTAGACACGCCGACTAAGTACCATGAAGAAGTCTGTAAGAATCCTGCAGGAACTGTCAAACAGCTGGGATCCCTGTAGAATGAGCGAATTGTTGTCTCCGTTGCACATAGTAGAAATCTTGCATCTGATGTAGAAGACCGCTGTCGTCATCTCCGTCGATATTACTTGGTATGAATCAGGGAATTCTCTAAAGTCACAATGAGTCGGTAAGTCCTCGTGAGCTAATTCTAGTTCGCAACCTGACAGGTCAATACGTCGAAGAGTAAATATCCGACTTTCACACACATATCTATCGTAAACTAACACACATCCCAGTTCATAGTCAACTGCTGAGGACTGGAATTCCTCACCTAATATATGCATAACCTCTACCCCCGTCCAAACCACTACCGTCCCCTGGAAAGAACTAGGAAATGGCCTAAGTATATAACTGTGAAATGGTTTTTTATCGCTAACAGGTATGTCCAACAAGTAACCCTTATCAGATAACTGTACCTTTAAAACCCCATAGTATCTATGAAGTAATTCCCCCGTAAAAATTATATTTGATCCCCATTCATATGCTGCGTCTTTTAAGGTTGACTCCAAAGTTCCCAACGGCAACATTTCCCTCGAAATTTTGCCCTTGTGAAGCTGCCATAATTGCTTCTACTTGACCTTTTGATCTCATTCAACAAAGATTCTGTTTCTTTTCAATATTCAACAGTGTAGTGTGTATAGTGAAAAAATGTTATGGTGACGTCTAGGTCTTCTCGGATCCCTTTTACTGTCGCGTGTAATATGTTACTTGATTTCCTCTAACTCATTAAATCCGTTTTCTAATTCTCATTTCTCCTCTTAGAGAATTCAGAGCTTTCCCATGTTCGGCGAGTTCCGCCTCTAATATTCCAACCTTCACCAAACTCGCTATTGCCACTCCTGCTATGGCTGCAATAGCTACACCCCCCGCCGCCAACAACTGCACTGCCCTTTTCTGTCTTCTAGGCGGGACCCTCCCCCCAACTGGTTTTGTCTCTGGGACCCAAGTGAGTGTTTCCCCGATCTTGCCTTGGACCCTGTTTGCAGTTATTTTAATTTCCGTTAAAAGACGTCCCAGTGATGCACACAAGTTCTTGTAGTCTCAAGTTCGTCTAACGTGTTTATCAGTCCTTCGACTCTGCTTCGCGATCCTTCGAGTTCTAAACCTGG
>NC_087209.1:15145577-15160416 GCF_015104395.2 Macrobrachium nipponense | reverse complement strand
AGAATAAAGATTAACATGATAAAAAATCATATTTTAACTGATAAAAATTTTCATATATGAATTGATAAAATTATTAATGTTTATGCTGATTGATTCATTGATTTTTATGCTAACTGTTATATATCTGCAGTTATTGGTAAGATAAAAGGTAACAGATTGATTATAGGCTACCTGATTTATTTATACATATGTATATGGATTCATATAATTATTTATACATGTTGCACTGCGCTATAGATTCCTATTGCGTACACACAAAGATATATTTCGACTCTGTTATTTATGATCATTTATATATAGATTCCTAGTGCGTACATACAAAGATATATTTCGACTCTGTTATTTATGATCATTTATATATAGGATACATGATACTTTATATATAGGATACATGACCGAGGTTATACTACTACACATTTAACTAGCATTCGAACAACTTTTCGTCCATTACACAGTTCCAGACAACACTATAGCCAAATGAAATGGCCAACTTCCAAATGGTTAAAACAAGGGAAAATTGCCTGGCGGGGTCCAACGTTCTATTTCGGCCTCATACTTGTTCTCTGCATCCTAAGCCACACGAATACGTTCGTGATGAATAAATCATCCCAGCATGAGTCCTTCGCCAGCAACGTAGAGTTGAATATCCTTCTGGTCGTAATTGTCAGAAGTATGTCCTTTTGTAGCGATTTTCCGACAACCACCGGAGCATTCGCATTAAAACGAGATTAACGACGGGATACGGGTGTCGGTCGAAGAAGTCCAAGAAATAAGCTTGTTCACTTATGATGGTGCTTATTCCTTTCACATTGTAGGCGGTTGTTACTTGACTGCAGTCGTCCGCAGCGACGAACGATATTTTGAAGTTGCGATGTGAAACTCTCGTAATGCAGGACTACTATAAAAAGGTTCCATTAATCAGCCTGCAAGTGAAATATTACTTGTAACAAGGGCAAAATAATTTCAGAACATCAAATACGGGAGGGAGAGAGCCATTAAGACCAGACTTAACCCACATGAATTCGCTGATATTTTATGGAATTCAAAAGAGTCAGCTGTACAAACTTTTTTATCCATGGCATTAATAATGAGTGAACCTATCCAGGTCTATGATGACTGTAAAAATATCCATAATTATAAAAAATAAACAGATATCAATACGAATCCCAAAGAAAATTCTATATTACTGGTAGTAAGTTACTAGACAAAGAAGTGTGAAACGGAGCTGTTTGTAAGATTGCCAGGCAACATAAGAGTCAAAGAGAATATTAATCATGATTTCTGTATTTCTCTATGCTAACTGAAATTAAGCTGTGATACAATCCAATCCTATGTGCCCCTAACAAAAGTTTCATATTCAAATTTCCCGTGCGCATCCTCTGAGGTTAATTTTTTTACTTTATTAATAGGCAGGAGATGCAACGAAAGAACCCACTATGTAACTAATTTCTATATAAACTTTGGGTTTTTTCAAGAAAATGTGACATTTTCCCATGAATGTGATTTACTTGAATTGTAATAGACTAATGTTGCAAGTAAATATTTCATATACATGACCTGATACTTCTAATGTCCGTTTACCAATATCATTAGCTGAATTATTGACTAATTGTCTATGAGGTTCAGAAAAAATTAGTTCATTTTGATGCTATAGAAATTCTGTTTGCTTATTTTGTTTATTAATTTTAAAGCGATTCCGATTCCTTAACCAAGCTTGCATTGCAATGCGGATAAGAATAGGTTATGGCTATGTTATGTTATCGTGACCTATGAACCACATGTGAAGTTCATGAGCTAAGCATTCCTCTCTCCAGTCAACCTGCTTTGCAGCGGGTTATTGAGGTTAAAAGGAAACGCGCCAGGACCTTCTAGACTGATGACGTCGTCACCAGCTTAAGAGTTACGTTACTTGCTGTAAAAGATACGACTTTAGTATAAATTGGGTATTTTTTTGTTCAATACTCGACACACGAGAAGAATGTCTGAAAAAAAACAGTACCAAAATTGAACAATATATTAGTTTCATGTTGGAAATCTGCATGATTGTAAATAAATGTAATTATGTTAAAATAGATATTCCTTATTCAAACTAATGGAAAAAGGTTTCCATACAAATTCTATATATATCATTTTCCCTGTAGATCCGTATAGGATTATTCCATAGATATACATTTTCCCTTCTAGACTTTCCTGACTTTAAAAATCGCTTTTTTTATTTATTTATTTTATTTTATTTTATTTTTTTTTTCATTGACTACGAATATAATCACCGGGGACAGACAATATGTCAGTAGGTTTTGATATGTGTTTGAACTTTTAGCTTATTTGTCGTTACTAAAGCGTTTAAGTTAGAGTTCAAATCTTTACACATATATATTTGGATATTTAATTAACCTATGGTTTATGTTTTACTTATTGATTTTTTTTGTTATAATTTGTAACATCCGACTTCTTACGGAGTGTATTATATCGACTCCACTTGTATCCATGTTTATTTTATTTTTTATACTTTATTTATTTATATATTTTTTTTATATATTTGATAAATTAATGGTTGGCTTGAATATGTGGAAAAGTGTTCTAGCGGCGTACCGTATAAGGCTACTTGCGGTATCAATTCTATAGATACAAGATGAATGATAGAGGTATTTAAAACCGCGAGAACGCTATAATCCCAGTTTGGATCCAATGTCACGAGTTGTAACTCGTAAGACATGACACTTTTTTTTATTTACCCCTTATTTCTACCAAACCGATTGACTCTGGATGATAAAATATAGTATTGGTTTTCTTAATGGAAAGGAATTCTCACACAACGAGTTAAGGAGATTATTATTGATTTTACACCACCTAGTCAGATTATCATGTGTTGAATTGATCCATGTTTACTGATTTAGCACTCATAAATATTCCTAGCGAACTCAATTGCGGTGTTTGTTTTTAGTGCTATTAATTCTATATAACATGTCAAGGGGATCTATTAACACTAAGAAGTGTTTATTGCTCTGTCAGACTCGTAACTTTGTTAATAATTCTATGTGTATTCTTTCAAGGATTGATTTGGCACGTGATGGGCTCTTAAACTGACAGGTATCTTAGTGTCCCTGTTTTCACTGACACGTGTTACAATTAGTTATGTATATCTGTAAGCATTGTAGGCCAGTAAAACAGTGATTTGGCTTTCTGTGACATAATAGAGAACCCTGGATGATGGAATGCAACCAGTTTAGGACGATTGGTATGAAAGAGATTATTACTACTACTTGGTCGTTTAGTCACCTGCTGTCTTCGGGTTTTCCTCGTCACGGACCTACATATAATATTACATTGATTACATTATTCTGATACACATACTTTAAATATACTTTTGCTTTAGGGTTTCCGTTCGAAGTGTTTATTGTTTTGTCTTAGCTGCTGACCCTGTTTTCCATTCGAAGTGTTTATTGTTTTGCTTAGCTGCTGACCCTGTTACCGTTCAAAGTGTTATTGTTTTGCTTATTGCTGTTGACTCTTGCTTTGTTCAATTTGTAACAGTTCTGCGCTCCAACCCAGATATTCAGTGCTCGCGATCTCTTGGGTTAATTAATTTTCTTGTTTAGATACGGTTTTAACAATAGGCACGGATGTTTTCTATATCTTTTAGTCCAATTAATGGTCTTTGAAGTATGGTGCGGGAGTTGTGGGATAATGCGTCAGCTATGATATTTGCTTTCCCAGGTAGATATCTTAACTGGCTCCAAAGACCTAAATGATCATATGTCGCCGAGTTCCTTTGGGATTGTGATTAAAGCCTTTGAAAAACTCGGTAAGTGACTCATGGTCAGTAAGATTTTTAAACAGGATAGCCGTAGATTATGAACTTTGAAATGTACTAGTGAGTTAACGATGCCTTGCCCTTCCTTGCCTATTACGCATATTTACTTTCAGAGGGCTTTAGTTTACGTGAATGAAAGCTATAGGAAAGAACTGTTTATCATATTGCTGAAGTAGTACCCTCTTACCCCTTGGTCTGAGGCGTCTGTTGCAATAAAAAAAATTCCTTAATTAAATCAGGGATTTTTAAGTTAGGTGAGCTGCTTTATTCCGCTTTTAAGATATCGAACGCCTGTTGATGCTTTTTAGACCATAATAAATCTACGCCCTTCTTTGTAAGATGTTAAAGGAGCTGTCATGATTGAAGAGTTACATATTTACATACAATTGTAATACCCACTACAGCGCAAAGTGCTGTACCCCTTTACGTTATAGGTACTGGAAGTTATGAATAGCCGACACCTTACCATGGACTACTTTAAGACCTTGACTAGACACATAAACCTAGATAAACATGTTCGTTTCTTTTTTTTAAACTCACATTTAGATATTTTACGCTGAGATTATTTGTCTTTGTCTCTGTAGCACTAGCTCTAGTTTTATGTGTATGTACTTCTAAGGTATCAGAAAAGATTACAAGACCAACCATATAGGCATGTAGGGTATCCCCTAAAAGTCTCCAAACACTATATTGTATTGGGGCGCAACGTAATCCGGAGGCATACGTAAAAATTGATAATGCCCCTGAGTGTGCTGAAAAACGGTGTACGAGGTACAATCACTTAGGTATTGGTATCTGGTAAAAGCCTTGAAGTAAGTCCAAATTGGTGAACAATTTATTCTAACTAACAGAGATAAGATGTCGTCGGTTCATGGCACTGGAACGATCGGGAATCGTTTTCCTTGTTTAAGTGACAGAAATCTACACGATATGCCAAGTCCATGTTTTTTGGCATGACGTTTGAGGGAAAAATTATATGGGCTATTTGATTTCCTAATGAGTCCTATTACTAACATTTTTCCAACTTCGTCATTTATCTCTATTTTGAAATTTCATTGGGAGTCTATACGAAGTTATGTATATGCTTTATGTTTGTCCTTAGACCGTATTTTGTTTTCAATGACATCCGTTTTTCCCAGAGATCACTCGCTAGTGGAGAAACATCCTGTATTCAGATAAAATATAAAAAAAAAAATTTCTGCTGAATCACCTCTGCTTGAATGACTTTACGGATATTACTTTAGATAGAGTATAAGAGAGATTCATCTACGACTGATTGGGCGGGATTAAAAATTAGCAACAATAAAAAATGCGATATTTATATGTATAGGTTTTTGTGGATTACTAGATTAACTTGTTGCTGTGAGTCAACCGTGTCTAGGGCTTTGTTCGTGGAAATCATTATATTTCAGAGTGTCGGGAAGGATTAAAATTTCAGATCCCAGCAAAGTCTTTTTACACGCACTAAGACATTCGAGGGTGCATGCGTCTCAAGATTTTGCGTGTAACTGCGACTGCGGTTGTGGGGAGAATTCTGTTGGGTCATTTGAACAATGTTACGATTTATGGGAGACAAATGTATAGTTCCTCTATATAAGTTATTATTTGATTAACTGTCTCTTTTTTTGTTCAAAACGGATTTTATATGTTTGAAGGTTTATAGAATTTTCCTTTGATAAACACGCCTTATTTTGCAGGAATACCCCTAGATGGATATCTTACAATTACACTAGATACAGATCAATGTTGTTATAACTATAGAGGTATCTGTAAACGCTCGCTTATCTGGACTTCTCATTAGGGAATTTCGAACAACAGACGGTGGAGTCCGTAAATACAGGATATTACGTGTACTAAAGGAATAAAACAAGATTTCTAATTTTACGGCGCGTACAGTCGGGCTTAATCCACCACTACTTATAATAACTTATGTATTAAAAAAAATGAGAACCTGCTCTGATTACTTGATACGGTCGTGTGATGCATAGGAAAATTCCTTTTTAATTCAAAAAGGTATTGGCATAAGAAAGAAAAAAAAAGGTATGGTATAAATGATACAACATCGTTTTTCCTCTCCACTGAAGTCCGCTTATGTGGAATGTGCTTTGCTTGCTACACTCGTTAGATTTAACTGACCCTGACCATCTGACTAGATGACACAGTAACCAAGTTTGCATAAGCATGATTTGTTTTGATTCTGATATTTAGGGCTACTGTTTACCATCGGCAACGTATTGTGTGTTTTTAGCATTCTGTTGTTGGTTACGTATAAAGCAACGAACGTATGAATGACGAACTATTAGGAATTGAGCGATTACTATTAAGACAAGTTATCTCTACTTCATTCAGTATTAACTGTTTGTACTTGCTGTTGTTTGCTTCATTCTTTGCTAAAATTTGAAATAGTGAGGGATCCTGGTCAGCGCATTTAGCCTAATGAAAGTTTTTTATAGACATGTTATTCCTTGCAATCCAGCTGTATTTTTTAAAGTTAAGTTGAGTCATTGAGGTTTGATATTTTACGCATATAAACTAAAAAAACAAAGGCTCAAGGCTAAAACTGCAATCGGGACCTTGCACAGGAGCATTTTATTGTCCTGACCCGAAATAGTGTTACCTCTAATTTATCTAGATTTGTACGGGTGTTCCACTTGTTTTTGTGTGTTTTCTAATCACTACAGTGCCTAACGGCCCTATCCATACATCTGTATAAATACAGACGTCCACTGCGTAAACGCATATTCACTGTTTAATACGATCTGTTACGTAAAGGATTATAATCACCCAAAATGATAAAATTAACACAGTATATGATTATGATATTTCAGTAGAACTTCTGGAAACAGAAACTCAAAGATAAAAACTCGCAGTAGCGAAATCTCAATGATGTAGATAATTTCTGTAAAAAGGTAAGATTAAGAATGTCTCGTAACTTCAGCCACAGGAATAACGAAATTCGACCTGCAAAGGAAACACTCAAAGTTACTCCAAATGAATAAAAAGGTTGTACTTAGCTTGATTTTGTGGGAAGTCACGGTGTTCCGATAACAACACATGGCCTTGGCCCTCCTTCTCTGTTTAGCGGATGACCTGGTTTGGCCTCATTTCCCCCCGTTTCCCCGTGTGCGTTGTTTGGATGATTCGAGCCCTTAAAGATCCGATGCTGCAGACGCGTTCGGTTTGTTTCTTGAAGTACCAGAAATGCTCACTAACGATGTTTCTTGAATGATTCTAATGAGAGACGAAGCTTGTGTTGCCGTAGGAAAAAGACACGTCGGGTTTGTTTCTTGAAGTTATTCACTACTGAAATTGCTCACTAAACGATGATAATAAGTTGCTTGAAGAATCTCTTGCTTTCGTCGTCGTTGATTTCTGATATTGATACGTTATTTGTTATTCTTCGGAAGACGTTGAAGAGTTTCTTGCTGTTTTCTGAAGTCGCTCACTAAACGATGATACTAAGTTGCTTGAAGAATCTCTTGCGTTCGTCGTCGTTGACTTCTGATGATCATTATTCGTTATTCTTCGGAAGACGTTGAAGAGTTCTTGTTGTTTTCTGAAGTCGCTCACTAAACGATGATACTAAGTTGCTTGAAGAATCTCTTGCTTTTGTCGTCGTTGACTTCTGATGATACATTATTCATTATTCTGGTTTTTCTTCGGAAGATGTTGTAGAGTTCTTCTGGTAGTCTGCCACCAATATTAGGGCTGTTGCCTTGTATAATAAGGCGCCCTATGAGGTAATGTTAGACTTGCGATAATCTTGCGCTAAGTCGGTTTGGCTATGCACTTCCATACTCATTGGAGTGTCTTGGGGTTTGTAGATCACTTACGAAGTCGGTATTATCTTCTTCTTTGGTTATGACGAACGATTTGTGTTAACTCATGATGATTCGGCAATGATGTGAGGTTTCTAGTAGAAAACACGAAGTATAAAAAATACTTATATTCTCTGAGATTACATGTTGAAGTTCAGAGGAAATTTGTACAGGTCTTCTAAAGACGATGGCTTGATCGCTTCTGCCAACGATGATGGCTAATTCCACTCTGTTCTGACTACCATCTCGGTTACAAGTCATAAAGGAAGCAGACAGTAGCCTCGAACATATGAACATACATACAAATGAGACACGTTACAAATCACGTAGGCCGCTTGAGCTATAGGTCACGGTGTTTGTCTCAAGCAGGAAGCTTGGACTAAAGTTTATAAACAAATGAATGACTACAGGTGATGGCATGTTATCTTAGCCTACTTTTATTGTATACGTCATCTTTATCGTCTCTAGTCTGATCACATTCCTGCAAGCAATCTGGTTGACCTCTTTAGTTTTAGTCTTTTATATATATGGAATAACATTCCATATTTTTTATTATGTAATCACTTACATAAATATATATATATAATATATATATATATATATATATATATATATATATATATATATATATAGTATATATATATATATATTTAGTATATATATATATATATATATATATATATATATATATTATATATATATATATATATATATATATATATATATATATATATATATATATATATATATATATATATATATATATATATATATATATATATATATATATATATATATATATATATATATATATATATATATATATATATATATATACGTAGTAATGCAAATATAAACATATCAAACCGCAAATGAAATGACGAAACCCTCCAAAGTTTCACTGTTATAGTATATTTTTCAGTATTTAGTCAAATTACCAAAACGCACTGGCGATGTAATGAGTTTAAAAAAAATATTAAAATCAAACCAGGTACTAAGCGCCCCATTTTTAAAGGACGTAATTTACATTAATAAAAAAAAATTAAATATCTGACGCAGACGGGAAACGTCGACAGACTGAAAAGATGTCCTATATGAGAAAAACATATTTTACATTTAAATACAAAACTGATTTTCATAAGAAAGCTTACTAGGTGCAGAGCCTATGGTTAAGAACTTGATACATTTTCTCGGTTAATATATATATCTATATATATTATATATATATATATATATATATCTATATATATATATATATATATATATATATATAGATATACGTAATTTTCATCACATTACTCTCAGCTACAAATGTCATTCAATATCAATACTCACTGCTTCGGAAATATCACCGAAGTGATAAACGGTACTCGAAAACACCCGGGGTGTGCGAACCAACGACTTCCAGTCGACGTTCAAGACCAAATATCGAGCTATCAAGAGAGGTATAGTTAATACCGACACTCCTCCAAATATACCCGTCGAGTCCGGTTTTGTTCTTAGCATAAACATGAACCTATCCCCACCATTACAACTGATTTATGAAGTTTATCACATCAAGATATTTCATGTACATATATCACTCATGATCGCATTTTCATGGTATATCTACTGTAGAGTCGGCATCATCTTGGACCTCTCTTCTTCATGATCTATTTTAAATCCAATGACATGCTGTCCAAAACAAGTCAGACAGACGGACAGACAAACATTCATGGTATTTAGAAGGACAAAGGGATGGACTATACACATCCAAACAGCCGACCACTTGAGTTAAATGTGTGACTTTTGACATTGTTTACGAACACAGAATATATGGTGCTATCCATTCTTATTTCATACATTGTTTAAACTGTTTTCATAATCATATTTCTTAACTGCTTTCTGTATAAGGGTAGTCTTTTGTTGTATTTTAAGCTCTCACGTGGTCCAGAGGCTTTTTTTCCATATTTTTAAACATTTCTCCCTCATAGAAATAGTCTTGGAGCCTTTCTCTTTCATTTTCCTCACACAGGTGAAAGGCTCAAAGAAATCTTTAGAAACTCGTTCAGTTCATGCCTCTGGAAAAACGACTTTCGAATCCCATCTTCCGTGAAACATTCCAGACAACGGAACCTCCACACAGCCGGAACACTAGATGCCCAAATCGGACGTGGCTCCAGAAACGCCAGATACATCCTGTGAAGAAGAGTTTTGGGACATCCCGAAAGCAATGGGGGTTAAAAGGACGTCTCTTTCTTTTTCACTCTTATATATAAGTGTGTCTACTGATGGTTCTGGCAATTTAAGTCTCTCTCCCTATGCTAGGGGTGTCGCTGTTGGTTCTGAAACTCTCTGGTCTGTCTGTCTGTATTAATACTGCTCCATTCGTATCTTCGCTGTATCTGGCGGTCCTATGTAAGAAGATCACCTACAAAGTTTTTTCATTGAATAGCATCCGTTGGGAAAAAAAAAAACGAAACGGCCGTAGCAGCTGTAAGGAAACAGCATAAACATTTGCATACCAGCGATGTATCACAGTTTCAGGAAAAATATAGACTTTCGTGTATTCTTAAGTTGAATCGTATCTGTAAGTTAAGCCGCTGTAAAAATATAGAATGAAAAGCCGAGGATAAAACGTAAGGAAATTTTTTCAAGATTTTCTTTTTCACTGAGTATTAAATAGATTTTTTTGTCAGTTTCCACAGCCTTGATTGGATGAAAGAAGAAAAATATTCAGGTTGACATAACTTGGTTTTGTTGTCTAAAATTTCTTTAGTATAATAGAAAATTCAAATGTAAGGGAAAGTATTATTTTTCAAAAGGTTTGGAATATTTTAGATATCCACTTTATAAATGTCAAAACATTTTCACAGTCAACGAAAGGGCTTTGCCGCACTTAAAGCAAAATGGTAATTTCTTTAGCAATCGGCATAGTGAAAAATTGAACATTAATTCTTTTTAAATAGAAATGAAGTATCTGTGATAATCTGCATATTACCACCACAGCAGCGTCGAGCATAAATTTTTCTTACAGCAGGGATTTTCTACTTGTTATTTTATGTTAATCTAAAGCTTATTTTTGTCTTTAGTTTATGTGATTTTCCTTATGAAACTGGTAATCTGATTGAATTTAATGTACAGCAGGTTGTCCATAAAATCTTTCCTGGATCTTAGACCTTTTTATTCACACAAATCTTGTTAGGTAAGATGTATAAGCTTTTCTTCAATTTCAACAACAATGACTATCGTTTTTTTCACATTACTAATAAATTTCAACATGTGCCCCCTTTGTTGCCCGGAGTATGTCTAAGCGAACTTCTATCTCACGCCAGGTATTCTCGAACATCACCGTATTTTACCGTTGCTAGAGCTGCTGTTATCCTTGCTTTTAAGGTCTCAACATTAGGTACTGTGTACTGTACACTTTATCCTTGATATAACCCCAAAGAAAAAATCAAGAGGGGTAATGTCTAGTGAACTTGGTGGCCATTCTATTGGGCCATCTCTCCCAATCCAGAAAGTTACGAACAACCAAAACCCCAGTGTGGAGGCACCCCATCTTGCTGAAACAGTATCCTTGTCTGAAACTCTTCTAGATATTCCCGAAACGCAATAGGTAAAGAATAAAGTGGCAAAACGATATATATTTAACTAATGTCCAGATCTTATTATAATAGATAATGCAAAATACCCTCTTGAAAATGCAGATCTCAAATTTCATTGATGGTAATCTAATCTTAGGGGAATTCAAATTCATTTATCTATTAAAATGAATCAATTAACATGAATTACACTGAAAATTGATGGTTGATCTAGAGACCCAACAGATGATCCGAAGTTGCTGGATGAACCCGGGTTACCCGGAAGAAGGATGTTTTATTGGAACTGGAAAATAATAAGGCGGTTCCGCCTAATTATGGCGGGCACATGGAAGCAAAAATATGTGTGTGTGTGTGTGTGTGTGTGTGTGAGAGAGAGAGAGAGAGAGAGAGAGAGAGAGAGAGAGACCCACGTGTATAGAATTCCAATTTTCCGAGAAGGAAATCTCTCATTAGTAGCATTGGGGTCATGTTTGAATCGAGATCAAAGTCTGTTTACAATGCCTTGAGAGTGTTGCCACTTAGGCGAGAACAATAATATTAAAGACGATATTGTTCGACCCTTAACGTCCTTGTGATAGAAATGACACCCATTCATGACGCAGACATCGGAAGCAGATGGTGTCCTTTGGCTGAAAGGAAATGCATCCTTTATATCATCCACGAGTGTTTTGCTAGTTATCTTTGCCATTCCTTGTGTGACTTTATTACATAATCTTTGATTACTCTCTGCTTGTATGTTGGTTTTATTATGCTTTGGGAATGTCATATTATGCTTACCTTAATAATATTCCTTAATAGTACAACTTATTAAATAATCTACACACATTTTTTTGCTTCTATGTTGGTTTTATCAACGATTTCAGAGCTCATAATATAAAGCTTCCTTCAAGGTCATATGGAAAATACTAAAGAGAGCAGACCTAGAGGTGAAACCTATTTACTTTTTCAAAAATAATCTGGATCTTATGATATAAGTAAACATCACTTAAGAATGGACAAAGCTATGGTTCATTTTCCATAAGTAACTATTGATAGGTAGCTAGATAGACAGAGAGGCCAGCAATGACGATATTAAGTAGTTTTATAAATAAAGATAAAAGGCCTGAGTTGTGTGTCATAATGTGATACTGCCCTTAGCACGAGTAATAAGAAAAAAATATTTTTTCGAATGATTAATGTGACGAATAAGCTCATTTGCATAACATCACAAAGCAATAAATTAAGTAGATTATTAAATTTGGATGTATGTTAATAATTATGATCTATGTCCGAGATTAAAACGGTTAATTACATAACTGGAATATAAATGATAAGCAAAGCTCTATAATTCACTTACTTCTTTTTACAAAGTAAACATTCCGGGAATAATTAAAGGTAATCTCACGTGACCACTGATCAGAGAGCGAGAGAGAGGGAGACAGAGGAGAGAGAGGAGAGGAGGAGGTATAAGAGGAAACTTTTTAGATTTATTTGTGTCCACTGACATACTGCTGTAAAGGTGAGAGAGAGAGAGAGAGAGAGAGAGAGAGAAGAGAGAGAGAGAGAGAGAGACTGGTAGTGTGTACCCATAAAACAGGCGTGGAACTGTATGCAGGGGTTGCAGCTATTCATGATTGGTATTTTTATGTCTGTGTTTATCTGTGTGTGAGAGAGAGAGAAGAGAGAGAGAGAGAGAGAGAGAGAGAGAGGTGAATGAATAGATTATAGTCAGCATTAAGTCATGAGGTCAGAGTAAAGGGGAAATCAGTTCATTCGAAATGAGCCCTGATTGGACGGATTCCTGTCCAGGGCATCCTCCAGGGAGACAACCTGAATCCTAAATAGTTTTAGTCGATGGAGGTTATCAAGGATCGGGTGAATTACCATACGTATGTCCCATCTGCATTTCAATGCGCCTTATGTTTGTCTCATGTGCAATGGATATGAATAATACAATTTCACATTGCACTTATCTTAGAAATAGTCTCTGTACGTGTATCAAAGTATTCCACATTCATATTATGTATACTCTGTTATTCCTCTTTTTCCCTTCTGTTCGAGAAGTCATACGCGGTTTTTGGGCTTTGGACATACATATGTAATAATTACATTAGTATCACATATTTTCCACATATGTAAGTAAGCCCATGACCCAAGGGTCACTGGCGGATAGGAGGGTGTATGACCTCATAAACAGGACGCAAGCTAGAAGCTGCCGTGTTATGTTTGCGACGCCCTGGTTTGCATTTGCCTGTGTAATCAAACTGCATTGTCTTGTAAAAACAGGTCACAGTGCTTCCCATGAGAAACTGGTGACATATCACCCGCAGAGACAACACGACTTCCTAGTCACATGTTCGTCTGTCTGTATGTTATGTATGCTGAGGTAAGCTTTTGTTCTACTATCTTTGTGAAAGACTTTGTAACTTTAGATCTCTACTTCTCTTCATCGAGACGGTTCTCTGAAACCAATTCTTCTCTACTCCAGAGATGTAGTTCTTAATAAATTGTTAGTTTGTTAACTCAGAGTTTGAGTCTTCGCCTCTATACTCAAGGAAGATACTAATGGGAACTTGGAAAATCTCTCTGCATCGATGTCACTCCGACGAGCATGGGAAGTAGACAACAGATACTTGCGTATGACAGTCGAAGGGATAACATCAAACGGGACGCCTTCCTATACATAGGCAAAACCCGTACACATACACACATACATATATATATATATATATATATATATATATATATATATATATATATATATATATATATATATATATATATATATATATATAATCAATGACTCACCAGAGTAAGACACGGTAAGGCAGGTGATATTTTTGAGGCAGATGTTTTGTCCTCTGACCTCAGAAACTAAAACTGAATCAGAAGTGAAATCTATCGTTCCAGCATTTCCAATTCATCATCTAACTTCGCAAAGGTAGAATGAAATGTTATGGAAGGTTAAGCTTCAAGATGTTCTTTTAGCTTAGGTTTTAGAAGCAACTGTATTACATGAAGTATTAAGTATTAAGTAATTAAGTATTAATTATTCCCGCAAACAATATATGCACTGATGTATGCAATACAATGGTATTGTTTTTTGTTATATTTACTTCACTAATTTTTGCAAAGATGAAGGAATGAACCCATGAAGCTGGTAAAATCTTATACACGGTATTAAAATCCTTGAAAATATACATAGAGAATAAGTGTTATGTCTAACGATTATATATATATTATTATATATATATATATATATATATATATATATATAGTATATATATATATATATATATATATATATATATATATATATATATAGAGAGAGAGAGAGAGAGAGAGAGAGAGAGAGAGAGAGAGAGAGAGAGAGAGAGAGAGAGAGAGAGAGAGGGATAGCTGAGTTTTGTAGCAAAACAAAGCTAACCGTTAACGTTAAGTGGAATTCAACGTTAATTAACCTGTAACTATTACTAAATAACGAACCTTATTCATGATTCCACAAACCCAAAGTCGTACAATATAAGATCTGAATGTCCAAAGGATCATTACCCTAATGATGCACAAATTGCAATTTCCTCTTCTGGAAGTATACGTATATATACATACACAAGCATATATACCTGTGAAAATGGATGTTTGTT
>NC_087209.1:15133077-15140577 GCF_015104395.2 Macrobrachium nipponense | reverse complement strand
ATATAAACAGATACTCTTGACCTCAATAAAAGACAAACATTCATGCCCGGATAGCTGTAGATCATTCCTGGTCAAGAGCAAAGAATATACTAAACAAAATGAAGAGAAAGATTCCTGACACAGTGACTTCTGCCACAAAATTATCGATTTTTTCGTTGTAGGTTAATTATATATTAATATATCAATACACCAATTGATATACGGCAATACATTATTAATCAGTCTATCACTTCTCGACGCCACAAGCAATGCTGGCGTTGCTTCGTGTGATGCTGATAATGGGCGTAAAGAGGATACTTCGATGGCTCATGAACTGACGGAGACCTGACGGGAGCAGATGTCAAGGAAAATATCAGGTGAATAATATCGAAGGTGAATAAATGCAGCCATGACTTTCACTGAGATTAATACGAGGGAATAAGCGAGCTCTTGTTGATGGATGATCCCACAATTTACTCTGAGGAAATCTTTGCGCGATATTGAGAGATTCTGAACAAAACAAAAGAAAAAACTTTTATACTCGTATTTGATACAAAAGCTTATCTTAAGTCTGCCTCTGAGGGCGATCCTGATCCGGACTCAATAATATTAAGAACAAATATATAAAATATATTGTTTGGAGAGAAACGAAGTTATTTGAATATGTGACCTTAGGAGGAATACATGAAAAAATATACTTGTTTGCTTAGTTCTGTTATAAGGAAATAAAGGAATAAAGGAATGGTAGTTATAAGAAAAAAGAAAAAAAAAGTGGAGGGTGGTGGTTGGGGGGGGGGGGCGGTTTGCTAGCGCGGGCGCTCGTTTGTTTGTTTGTGTATATGTGTGGTTTCCGTTTTATAGTTCGAGGGATTTTTCTCACTTCTGCCGAGATATTTGAAATGTTTCACTATTCATTTTCCATTGTTTTATTTTTCTGTCCTTCTTCAGGCTGGTCTACCTCATGTTTCTTTGTGACGTCAGAAACTCTCTCTCTCTCTCGTTAGTGTACCATTTCATATTTGTTTTTACCTACTGTATCCTTTTAGCATCTCTCTCTCTCTCTCTCTCTCTCTCTCTCTCTCTCTCTCTCTCGTTAGTGTACCACTACATATTTGTTTTTACCTACTGTATCCTTTTAGCATTAACACTCTCTCTCTCTCTCTCTCCACCACGATGTATCTCCCTAAGAGAGTCAGAATCTCCGGTCGTCCGAATAGGGAAAGGAAAATTCTCGTCGGCATTTGCAGCAAACTTGGGGATGCAATCATGCAAATAGTCTTTGTGAGGATCTTCGTCAATATCCTACTCTGTCCCCTGACGCTTTCTCGCAGTCACCGGTTGTCTCGTTGCGTAACTCAACAGGAAATTTTAAGAATTACGGTAGTTTCTTAAACAGGACTAGGTCCACAGTCACGGCCATATGGGACTATACAAGTCGTAAGATTCAATGGCTTCCGATGCAAGATGTATGGCATTGCGTTCAGCTTTTATGCGATGGTTTACCCTTTATACTCTAGACTCCTAAAAAAAAAAACAATGGGGAACCGAAAGAATACTCAGAGAGGAACCCAAAGTAAACCCAAAAGGAACTCAAAGAAAACCCGAATTGTCTCAGAGCTTCAAAAATCTGAGTCGAAGAAGAAGTAGCCCAGAAACTCTTTGAAGCCATATTGGAGGCTGTTTTCGGATGTTAAAAATAAAAAAAAAACAAAGACGAACATGAAAAGACCCTCTCTCTCTCTCTCTCTGCCGTATTTCAGCTTCTCACCGCCAAGCAAAGGTTTTGAGCAAAAATTGCCTCCACAGCGGCTCTTCAAACGACATGATCAGTCGAAGTGGCGCAAAATATGTTTTACATCAATACCGGATACCAGTGAGTTGTGCGAAGTATTATGGCAATATACTTTATTATACGCTCATTTGAACAGAAAACCCTTAGTTATAAGGCCAACGCCTGAAATATACTATGCTCTGCTGTGAATCAGTGAATAAGATGCGGTGGGGAGTGTAGGACAATGAGATTTTTCTTTTGCGGGGGTGTGGGGGTGGGGTTATTAATACTTTCGGACAAGAAAAACGGATCAGATAACTTTTGATTATTCAAAGGCGCACAAAATATTTTCCATTATCTGAAATACAAAAATGTCTGAAATTTCTAAGCAATGATAGAGACGATTGGGAGAGAGAGAGAGAGAGAGAGAGAGAGAGAGAGAGAGAGGCACGGGGGAAAGTTGACGCTCTTTCAAACTTGTCTGCCGTGAGAATAAACAGCGGAACCGAGAGGCACATAAGCGTAATGTTTAACTTGGCTGCTTCCTGTCAAAGTCCCAATAAAGAAATCTCTGAAAACGGCGTCGCTTTTTCCAAAGCGAAAGATTCATTGCGGCGACGCGATGCCTCTGTTCGGACGCTGGCAGGAGGACGCTCTCTCTCCTTCTCTCATGGGCGGCATCGACTCCTTTGGGAAATCTTCCAATTTGCCTTCAACAATTAATTTAACCCGACGCTCCACTTTTATCTTTGTTACTGAAACGTCAAGTGAAGTAGCAGCGGTAATTATAATTTCAATTATTAGTTATTGTATTTATTAATGCCATTATTTGAAGAAATTACTTTATTCGGTATCACGATGTTGATCCGATGAGCCAAGTTCAACGAAAAAGTGTTCCTGGTCAGTGCTTGGGTAGGTGACCGCCTATAATGACAAGTATGACTCATTAGAAGATATTATAGATATTAGCTATGTAACACAAGATTGCCTTATTAGTCATTATTTTCGCGAATATTACATCATTTGTTCATGCAGGAAACCTTATACTGAAATTATTGGTAAAATAAGTTCGTCTGGCAAATAAGGCTACATTTCTTTGAGGGAACTTTCTATAATTCACTTTTACATTTAGAATTATGATATAAAAGCACTAGGGAAAATGAAAATACTGTGGCCCATTTACTTGGAGAGAGAGAGAGAGAGACGAGAGAGAGAGAGAGAGAGAGAGAGAGAGACTTGAAATTATATAAAAAATACTAAGGCAACAGTGATCCCTTAACAACTCACCAGTATTGCAGAAAATCAGACTAAGTTCATCAAAACACGGTGATTAATTTGATTAATCAAATTAATCAAAGGGCATCACTCCATCAACAACTTTAAAAGTCTAAGTATTTCTCTGATTTCAGAAGTCTAAGTACTTCCCTGGCCTTGGTTCTAAGTCACTTCAAGTTAATGATGGAAAAACAGATCAATTACCACTCTATGTTTCTACCTAACATAATATAATTATATACTGGTATAAAATAAAGAAAACACTTATAAAAATTTTAAATACAAAATTTAAAATTATTATTAAACTCAAAATTTATAAGTGAAATTCACAATATCAGGGAAAATTACTGTTATTTGAAAACAAAGTAAAGTTTAATTAATCCTTGAATCAATTAAGTAAAATTAAATAAAAAAATCTATCAAAAAATTTTTTCAAAGAAAAATTAATTCAATTGACATTCAAAGTGTTAGGCAATAATTGAAATTTGGAAATTAATACAAGTGCTAAACAATAATAAAACTTGAAAAGAATTCTAAGTAAATGCAATTAATTACACGTGTTAAATTTAATTAAATGTGCAATGATTAAGCAATGAAAATAATTAAGTCAAATAAATGTGAATGCAAATGAAAATACAGAAAAATGTGGAAATTACCACAATTTCAAAAGTATCAATCACACTTCAAATGAATAAACACAAACACAAAATTTGCAATGTGCAAAAGTGTAAATCTTTTCACTCAATATATTGCAACCATTAGTTTTTTACCAACCTTCGTAACCATCTGTTATTAGTTATTAGTTTTTACCTAACTACTGTTCCTATCAGTTATTAGTTGAAACAACTAATAAAAATATAACACACTTTAACCTTTTTGGTATACCAATTCTCTTTCTTTCTTGCTGCAGCTCGTTTCACACTTTCACAAAACCAGGCGCCGTTACAACAACAATGTTTGTTCAGATTCCACAAAAAACACTAAACCTACTAAATAAACTCTAAGAAATATCAAATCTGAAATTTACAAATTATGAGTGACCATTCAATAAGTACGAAATCGTTACATTACTTTAAAATCAAGTGCAATACGATGGAGAGAGAGAGAGAGAGAGAGAGAGAGAGAGAGAGAGAGAGATAGAGAGAGAGAGAGAGAGAGGAGAATAGAGGAGAGAGAGACATGTGAACGGTTTGAGTCTTTAAGCCCGAATGAAACACTTCTCCCTTACAGAAGCTGGACTGGAGATGACCACAAAACGTTTTGAGACACAATTCTTTCTAGAAGCTTTGAAAATCTTACGCAACTTTACATGCAAAATGTGTAATCTGTATGTGGCTTTGACAAAGAAATACGAGTATGAGACTATTCTGCTCAACAGACACGTACCCGATCGAAACGGAGGTTGAGCAATAATTAAGATTGACATGTTTGATAACAACAGGAAAACTACTTCCCTTAATCTCGGGGAGATGAAGTTACTGAAACAATTATAGTTTTGAATGGACAAAGAAAATCTCTTTTTACATTCTACGTTATATATTCTTTTTGACAATAGTTGTGTGAAATCGAAACACACATTTTAAAACATCTATCTCTAAGCTAGCTAGGAATTGAAAAATGTTGCAATCTTATACACAATGTTTTTATACAGTTAAAGAGGGGATATATGCATTTTGACAGTAGTAATATATATATATATATATATATATATATATATATTCTATATATATATATATATATATATATATATATATAGTAGTGTGTGTGTGCGTGCGCGCTTTAAATAATATCCTCCCTCTTATCTCAACAATAGTTGTGACCTTGAATCTTTTATTTTTTTATGATTTTTTGTAATACCTGCTTCGCTTCAACCTCTTTCATCTTATTTGGTGTTGTCTTTTGGAATGAAAATATTTGCTCCTGTTGTGGTTCTGGTTTTCAATCATTATAGTCTGGTCCTGTTACTGCACTGACTTTAGAGTCAACAGATACCTTCAGTTGTTAATATAGTAATGCCATAATATATTTTTTGAATTTTTTTTTTAAATCCTCAGAGCTTCGATATTTCCTTAAACACTCATTGTAATTCATTTCGAAGAGCCATTGACAAAACGCCTCATATTATATTTAATTTGAGCGAGTCTGGCACCATTGATGATTTCCATTTTCATGACATTAAAGAGAGAGAGAGAGAGAGAGAGAGAGAGGGGGGGGGGGGGGGGGGGTGGGGGGGGGGGGGGGGGGGGGGTTACTCTCAATAATGGATTTGTGTAATCTGGGAATATTTCGCTAGTCACTGTCAATAAGTGCAAATGGAAATATTATTTGAAGTTTACTGAAACTCATCTGGATATAGAATGTCCAAGAAAGACTCTCCCCCTAGAGGAGCAGGGCTTTAAAATTAAAGATGGCAAAGGGGGAATTTCATAAATTAACTTATCTATTCTATCGACAAAAAAATATATATATATCAAACAAGAGGCCCATAATTACTGGAAGCGGCCCTTTTGCTCGTCGGAGTAAAATAAAGAAAAATGATTCATTTCACAGAAAGTTTTCGGTTCACTAAACTACTGTTCATACAGCTTCTCCTACAATCAAAGATTCTTTGACATGACTGAGTGTGAATATGCTGAAGTAAAAAGGTGTCCATTGATGTCTTGCTTACATTTTCGCGTGTTTGAAATAGTGTGTCAGGATTAGTGAATAAAAAAAAATTGTTAATTGTTTAATTACTTAAAAATCCGTCTTGACTTAAACACTTGAAGCGTCAACATTTCTTTTGTGCGTCTCTCCCTTTTTATTTCGTGTCTCTTTACTAACTTAATTTCCGTTTCATTCTACTAACCCCATTTAATTGTTTTTTCTTCCAGCTTCCATGATCATCCACCTAGTTTCCAGATTCGCTTAATTTCCTTATTATATTCATCACAATTACTATCTTTATCACTTTGCTGAACTGCTTCTTAAATCTTTATCGTTTCCTTCTCTGTTTCAATCTTTTCTTTCCGTCATATTTCCCCTGGTTGATGTTTTAATGCTTCCATTTGACTCTTCTCGTCATCAGCGCTTTATATTATATATATTCTTTTCGTTTGTTTGTTCTGTCGTTTTAATATGCCATTTTTTCTTCCATAACAGACTGACACTTAAACACAAGTAAACATATTCACATATCAATTTTCAACAATAAGGCTTCACGCTTATTAGGAATATCTGTCAACAAAACCTATAGCAGCGACACGGCTCCCTTCATCATTTAACTGTTAAAACCAGGATTAAACCCTTTGTAGGAAACTCAAGATTTATACAGCAACCCAAAATTCATGAGTAGGGCCGCAATTTATGTCAAATATGTTAAAAAATAAATAACTTTGGAAAACCGTTAACCAGACACAACTAATCTTATAAACCGACCATTAAATGAAAAATACGAACATGTACCTATTCTTCAATCTTTTACAATGATATGTCTCAAATACAAGTTAAAATCGCGTTGCATTCTGGAATTATATTACAAGCGTTAAAATTCACTCCAGTTTTTAAAGTTTTTAAGATATTTACAAAATACAACGGGATTTCAATTTCTTCGCATAGCACGACAAGTGAGCGTATCATATTTAATCTAAAATATATTTAATAACTATGCTCTGACATGACTTCGATAACTTGGACAGAACTCTGCAAAAAAAAAAAAAAAAAAAAAAAAAAAAAAACAACGCTTAGCAAAATGGATGTCGAAATATACGATTTTGCAGTACGCTGGATAAACAGCAAAAATCTGAATTGGAAGATATTGTCTCCATATTAATATAAAGCAGGAAATGAGATTTGCATTCCACGACGATTGAAAAAGACTGAGAAT
This sequence comes from Macrobrachium nipponense, assembly GCF_015104395.2. Classification (NCBI taxonomy): domain Eukaryota; kingdom Metazoa; phylum Arthropoda; class Malacostraca; order Decapoda; family Palaemonidae; genus Macrobrachium; species Macrobrachium nipponense. Next base: position 15,133,687 of record NC_087209.1, on the reverse strand, counting down.
TATTTGCACCCACAGTATTTAATAATTATTACTTTGTCATTCTTCAGAAATGAAAGAATGCACGAATGAATGAATGCTCGGTCTGCGTCTGTCATCGAAACAGGGTAAACTGAATTGTTCCTTTTGTATGAGAGAGAGAGAGAGAGAGAGAGAGAGAGAGAGAGAGATAGAGAGAGAGAGAGAAATACTAGGTGGCAAAAATGAAATTATATTTATAATACACGCATATATATATATATATATATATATATATATATATATATATATATATAAATATGTGTGTATAATATGTATATGTATATATATAATATAATATAATTAATTACGAAGATATGGAACGTGGTGAATGTATAACTAAAGGCAAATGCCACGAAGGAAGAGAAACAAAACGGAGGGATGCAGGGCCTTTCGACAGAGTCCTTATATTAGCAGACTGATGAAAAATGAAAAAGTGAGGGCACAAGAAATCTTAGTAATTAACTGATGATTACAGATATCCCTGAGGATGGGATTATAAAGGAACAAATGCACTTGGAATTCAACACAGTTGAAGAATTAGTGACCTACCTCTGGCATGTATTATTTGGACCCCTGTTCATTAGTAAAATGT
>NC_087209.1:15128077-15130577 GCF_015104395.2 Macrobrachium nipponense | reverse complement strand
AACTCGCCCATTCATTTCGCAAACGCAGTCTTTGATTGTTTGTTTGTCCTCAGGATCACTGATCGGAAGAGAAGGATTTCTCGCCTGATCAATTATGAGATCTCAATTTATTCAATCCAGTTTGAAATGTTGATATTTTTCAGGTGTTAAGTATTTATCTGTTTTATTTTTTCACCTCCAAGGAAATATTTTTAATCGATAGCTAATTGCATATGAAAAAAACTAAGTTTCGATATTATGCTTATATTCACCCATTCATTAACTATGTTTCAACAAATTATGCATATATATTATATATATTATATATATATATATAATATATATATATATATATATATATATATATAATATATATATGTATGTATGCGTTATGTATTTAATACTAGGACCTCATTCAAACTGGATGGTCTCTACTGAAGAAATTTATTCCTGCATAAATATCTCCACTTCACACCAACCAGTTTAAATAAGGTCCTATAGCTAACTGATTTAATGCACAAATCAAGTGTGTAGAGGATAAACAGGATATGTCTCAAGTATAAAAGGCCCATTAAAACACTGTGCTTGAAAGCTAAGGACTATATTTCGGTGGGACGACTCCCACCATTATCAAGTAGTGACTGACGAAGGAGTTACAATTGTCGAGAATATATAGTGGGAGATGTAGTCCTTAGCTTTAGACCACTTTGTTTTAATGGGCCTATTGTGCTTGCTATATATATATATATATATATATATATATATAATATATATATATATTATAGATATATATATATATATATATATATATATATATATATATATATATATATATATATATATATATATATATATATATATATATATATATATACAAACAGCCTTCGTCTTTCCCCCGTAAGAAAATCCGCTTTGTTTCCTATGGGGTGACGCCCTTTCATATCTTTCCTCATGTAAAAATTAAAGTTTCTATGGAGGAAGAAGGCAATCGGCGGAAGACGTTACGTTTACTTTTAGCTCCCCATTTCGAAAGACAGAAAACCTAATGACGTCATTTTGTGTGTCTGTCTGTCTGTCTTTGTCTGGGAAGAAAGCAGAGCGAAGAATTCTGCCTTCCCGGGTCTGCTTGTGCCTCCTGAAGCTTGAAGGAGATTATTACTGATATTGCAAACAAAGCTCAGTTTACTGACATTTTTACCCCTTAATAATAATAATAATAATAATAATAATAATAATAATAATAATAATAATAGTATATACAATATACATATATACATACACACATTTATATATATATATATATATATATATATATGTGGTGTGTGTGTGTGTGTGTGTGTGTGTGTGTGTGTGTGTGTTTTGAGAATGCAGAGAGAGAGCTAATTAACAAATATGTCTGTTTATTTTTAAGGCTAAGTTCTGGTGGAAACTGAAAGAGGTGTTCTGAAAATAACATCTTGCCACCATCAGAGGTTTCAAAATTCAAAACCAGCAGTCAACATATATACATCCACAATAAAACCCTAACACCACCACAAAGCAATACAATTAGGTCCCTTTCTGAGACCACTTAATAAACACAAACAAATAAAATAATACTTCACTGAAGAGTTTCGTGGGATTTTCGAGGAATAAGAAGTCCCGTGAAGAGCCTCTCTTGGTTCAGGTGCAGAAGGAAGAATCGAAGAAGGTCTGAGGAGGCTGGAAGGCTCCTCAGTTGAATGACGCCTCATCAATCGTTGGTGACTGGGTGAGGGGGAGGAGGGAACTGGCAAAGAGAAATAATGGATATATGTTGTTCTCTTTCACGAGCCTGAACGATACTGGTGAGTGTCATCAAGGTCTCTGTGCAGATAAAGACGTTTCCAAACAAAATGTATGTGTGTGGTGTGTGTGTGTGTGCGCGCGTGTGTGTGTGTGTGTATCTATGTATGCACATACATAGTGATTGGTAGTTCAGGAAATTTATAGAAAATTGCATCTATGTCGAAAAATTGTGAAAAATAATTTCAAACAGAGGTGCTGATTCTCTCTCTCTCTCTCTCTCTCACACACACACACACACACACACACACAACACACAATAACACACATTATATATATATATATATATATATATATATATATATATATATATATATATATATATATATATATATATATAATATGCATGTGAGCGTATTTATATAAGAACACGCGTTTGTGAGTGTGTTGAATCAGAAACAATAAACATAAAAGACCCCATCATTAAAGGCGACTGGACGTACTCATGGATAGGTCCAATGTAACAGTTTTATTTAGAAACATGACATTATAGTTCCAAAAAAAATAATAAAAGCGCTGCCGATTCACTAATGGACAACAGAGGACTTGAAACAAATAAAAAAACTATGGCTATTTTGGTATTATGTTGATGGTCTAATATTTCACAACAGGATTCTTTGTGATGTCGAAAGCCACTGAGACCGGGCACTTCGTTCCTCTCGGGATTTGGTGGTTTTATTTCTGTCCTTTTTTTATT
>NC_087209.1:15098077-15123077 GCF_015104395.2 Macrobrachium nipponense | reverse complement strand
ATTTGTTGTGACCCTTGTAAATAACTTAGGCCCTATCTGTGCGTTTTGGGAGTTAACCTTGGCTGATCTGCCTCTTTACAATAACTTCTTTTCAGTTTTCTGTAAAAGAAAACTAGTGAGATGGACTCGTCTGTCCGTCCGCACTTTTTCTGTCCGCCCTCAGGTCTAAAATACTACCGAGGTTAGAGAGCTGTAATCTGGTATGTTGATCATCCGCCCTCCAGTCATCAAACATACCAAATTGCAGCCCTCTACCCTTCGAAGTTTTCTTCTTACTTAAGATTAAAGTTAACCATGATCGTGCGTTAGACACCACTATAGGTGCCAACAACACAGACCACCATCGGGCCTTGGCTGAAAGTTTCATGGGTAGCGGCTGAGTTTCATGGGCCCTGACGGGGAGTTTTATGCACATTATACGCTGTACAGAAATCTCGATTTGCCCGAAGACACTTCGTCTCTTTCTTTACTTGTTTTATTGTATGTCTGACACTGCGCGAAGGTTCAAGAACAGGAAAATTCCATTTAGGCAACAACTGAGATACCAGATAAGTTGCAATTTAATTCAGTACCAAATGTTGTCATGTACCTCAGTGAAGAGGAATTTCTAGTAAAGGTTGTGGAACCCTTGGTGGCGAAAATATCCCCTACTTAGTAGATAAGACTTTTTTCCCAGATCAGTGGTAACTATGGTTTAGCGAATTTCATTTTTGACATGTATTCTATTTTACAAATGTTTGCCTTGATTCTTTCTTACCTCTACTTAACTGCCTATGTCGGATGTCTAAAACAGGATGTTCATGAAATCCCAGAGGAAGGCTAGGACAAGACTTGCTTATCCGATTCGAAAATAAATCTTACGTGTTCGTCTGCGCTTACATCCCACCTGAAAGCTTGGTAGTTACTTGAAAACTGTACTTATGGATAATCCTCTCAAATCAGTTAAACTGTTCTCAATACAATTTACACCGCTGATACCACAGACATCATCAAATTAAGATCTGTGGGGAAGTCAGGTGTCTTATGGCATTCCGATTTTTCATTTAATCGGCAGGCAGGAGGAGGAGGAGGAGGAGGAGGAGGAGGAGGAGGAGGAGACAACACGACTAAGGAAAAACAAACAGGGAGAGTTTCGTTTGCTGCAATGTCTCTTTTTAGGCTTGAGAATGATGTTATGAAGAAACGAAGAAACGTGTAGTAAAGAAAATTCAGCAATTCATGCTCCATCCATATGAGGCTCATCTTTAATTTAATATACATATATATATATATATATATATATATATGTATATATATATAATATATATATATATATATATATATATATATATGTGTGTGTGTGTGTGTGTGTGTGTGTGTATATATAAATATATATATATATATATATATATATATATATATATATATATATATATATATATATATATATATATATTCATATACATATATCGATATATGTATATGAAACACGGAAATGTGATATGACTTATAGATTAGCTACATGCTGTCCAAAGCACTACAAACACTACCGGAGTCGAGGTGGGTTGATGTTGTCTCCTAAACCAACTAATATCTGCGCGCGAAAGGTATATGAGGGTGAGAGGCGACATGAACTTTTATGCTCTCCGCGGTGGTGTAGTAAGTAAAAGCTTCACTGACGTTCCTGGATTTGAAAGGATCCACGGGTTCGCCGCCCTGGTCAGGCAAGTCTATTATCGAGAAAAAATTCACCTTCGGTTAATGCATATATGAAAATATATTAATTCTGAGGTAGAGCGAATTAGATAAAGGACATTGTAGCCCGATGTATATGTATATATATATATATGATATATATATATATATATATATATATATATATATATATATATATATATATATATTTGTGTGTGTGTGAGTTATATATATGTGTATGTATATATATATATATATATATATATATATATATATATATATATATATATTGATAAAGTTATAAGCCTTCAAGTACTAATCAGGACCCTTCTTCATGTAGCTGCAACTGGAGGATGGAGACAGTAAGTTCATGAAAGCTTGAAACTTGTGAACACATGCAAAACACACACACACACACACACACACACACACACACACACATATATATATATATATCAATATATATATATATTATAGTGTATGTTTTTGTAAGGATATACAAACAAGATAAATACATACACATAATAATTGATCTTCTGCCAGGATATTAATCTATGACGAAACAAGTATTTCAACCTTAATGATATATATATATATATATATATATATATATATATATATATATATATATATATATATGTATATATAGTATATATATATATATATATATATATATATATATATATATATAAAGAATAGGTACACGCATTTTGTAACCCTGATTGCTGACCATAGAACGAAAGACGTCAGTCAATAAGAATTTACGACTCTCTTGACGTCATCAATTGCCCTATTATTAGGATTAATCATGTCGTAATGACCACAAATTCTGGATAATACAGGAAACGTTTCTCGTATAAACTTAGTCTTGAAGATATTCCCATTTCACAATATTTTTAATATTAAATATCAAATAGGAGAAAACACTGGACAACTTGGAGGAGATAATGGGTTTCTTTCCTTGAGGCCCAGAAGTACTTGTGATATCATCTTTAATCGTTTTGGGATATAATGTTTGCACGCTAATGATTTGTAAGGGAATCGCAATATCAGAGAAAACTAGAATATCAAAAGGGGGTTTGAATGCGCAAATATGTAGTGAGGAAGAGATTGTTTTAGGTGAATTCGAGAAGAAGGGAATATTTATTTTTTCGTATTACCTGGGACAGTGTGCAAGTGCAGTGTTTGACGGACAGCGAAGAACTAAGATTGCTTTTAGTTTGCAGTACCATTTAGCCCAGTGGTTCTCAACCTTTTTATTTTCACGCCCCCTCAAGGTGGCCCTTCCCTCCACGACCCCTTTGCATCTGTAAGTAAAATTTCCTTCCAGATTTAAAGGAAAATGGAAAAAAAGAGAGAACGAGGAATGTTTTTGTTCTTTAGTAAATGAATTTGTAAGATACTTGGCACTGCTTCTTAGCCACTAGATCTTCAATGCATTGTTGATTGCCAGTCCCTTTTAACGTTCAGCCTGTTTCTGTACTTAGTTCTTGAGAGCAACGAGCCTGGGAAATGCAGCTTCACAAAGATACTACATCGATCCGGACATACTTATCATACTTCTGATACGAGCGAGTCCAACTAGAGTAGTAGACTATAAGAAACTAGCGTTATAAGGCGATACTTTTGCATTGTTCATAAACTTCTGAATATTAGTCCCTTACTCTTGTTAAGAGAATAACGAATATAACTAGAAAATCGAGAACCACAGATTCAGACTCTGGGGAAGATAAATGAGTACAAATATTCTGTTCAGACTCAATGGGCAAAATCAAGAGTGGGAGGAACATATTTAAAAGTGATGGTATTTAGTTCAGGTGATACAAATACGGGAGAGTGCGCTTGCTTCAGTCTCAGTCTCAATGCTTGCAAAGTGACTATGCTAGTTTCCACGTATTCCATGAAATCTTGCAAAATTTCTTTGTGAGGTTAACGAATAAATTTGCAGGCAAATATAAGTGTGCTAGATTTCTGCCTGACACCCAACTAGTATCGATCAGGGGGAAGGGATCGCACAAAGTTTTCTCCAGATTCAATAATAATCATCCACTTCTTTGTTCTCAAGGAAATTTATTTGACATAAAGAAAGACCCTCATCGACAGATCCAGTAGTAGAAAGCCTCATCTCCTCTAAAATTGGTTTGCGGAGTAAAAGTCAATAGAAAAACAAAATTGGTTCGTTGGACAGGTCAAAACCATCAGTGTTCAGAGATGACCTCTGAACGTTTCGAGTCAACAGAAACTGCAAATATGAGAGAGAAATTGCAATTCAACACGAGAGACTGAGGAGATATTGACATTCACGGGACACAGTGAAGGTTAAAGCATTCCAGAAATCTGGAAGAGTAACTGAGGGTCAACACCTGGAGAGGACAACTCTGGAAGGCCAGAGGATCAGATGTGTGATGCAAAATTCTGAAATGGTATTTTAGTATTATATGCTGTTATTATCGGTGTGGGAAGATTAGAATTCTCTCTCTCTCTCTCTCTCTCTCTCTCTCTCTCTCTCTCTCTCTCTCTCTCTCTCTCTCTCCAAGTTTAGTATATCATATTCTGAGATAGAAAATTTAAAAAAATATTTTTGATGGTGAGGGATATATGGTATTAATAATCATACAGCGCAAAAGTTACTCTTATTAGATTAATAATAATAATAATAATAATAATAATAATAATAATAATAATAATAATAATAATAATAATAATAATAATAATAATAATAATTTAATAATTTTTTTTTTTTTTTTTTTTTGTTTTTTTTTTTTTTTTTTTTTGCTGCTATCACAGTCTCCAATTCGACTGATCGTTTTCTACCACTTCTTCAGGTTGTTACTCGTACCATTTGATTACTGCAAGGTAGCTGGTGTTTCTTGCACAGGCTCAGTGGAGGGCTTTTGCCACTGAATCATGCCTCGTTTTGTACTGGTTTCTGTTCAAATGCCGGACATTCGATTGCTATGTGGTTTATGGTCTCATTTTTCGTAGCACTTCCTACATATGGGAGAGATGTTATTTCCATCTATCGTTCTTGTGCCGCTGTAATCATTCATTCAGTTTCCTTCTTGAGCTCTCCCCTCTGTAGCCATTGCCATGCATCATCGCTGGCTACTACTTTAGTCTGTCTCACGTATTGTCCGTGCATTGGTTTGTTGTGACATTCCTCTGTTCTGTTTGTCATTCTCCTATCTGTATATTTTCTGGGTCTTCGTCTACTTTATCAATCCATCTTTCAAGCACTCTTGAGCCACTCGTCTTCACTGGTTTTCAGATATTGCCCCAGTGCTCTGTTCTCGATGTTGACGCAATCCTCTATGCTAGTAGCCCTTTCCCTCCTTCCTTTCGTTGTTATGTATAGTCTGTCCGATTATTATTATTATTATTATTATTATTATTATTATTATTATTATTATTATTATTATTATTATTATTATTATTATTATTATATGATCCAGCTTAAGTAGTGCCATATGAACCCCGATAAATTGCTCGAATTGTAAAAAAAAAAAAAACTGACATATGATCATTAATGCCTCTCTTAAATGCAGATGACGCACGAATAAGAATGAAAAAAAAATAGGCAATTAATGCTTGGGAATCTATTTGATCCTGAATTTTAAAAAATTATTGTAGGCAAAATAATTTGTTATCGTGAATTCAAAAAATTGTAGGTAACAAATTGATGTATTTCAGTCCCTATCTATCTAAATTTGATATCCAAACGATTACAATATTGAAATGAAACTAGGAGACCTTCGGTCACGTGTAATACAACGATCTATGAACGTAAAGACCATATTCGATATTCCACTGGGCTTCCATTTTGTTCCGAGCCCAAAACCTTATAATTCACCACACTGACATACACACACACACACACACACACACACACACACACAACACAACACACATATATATATATATATATTATATATATATATATATATATATATATGTATATATATATATAGATATATATATATATATATATATATATATATATATATATATATATATATATATATATATATATATATAAAATGTACAGCTTAAAAACCATCAAAACCCATCATAATCATTTCAAAACTACACAAGACAAAACTGAACACTAGAGGAAAGTCTACTTACAAATGGTGGATCTGCTCTTGCTGGTTCATTCAAATACCTGGAAGATGTATTGGGAGTAATAGGTCTGAGAGAGCAGCTCAAGTCTAAATATTTTTTCCAATTTAATTGCCATCCCTTTAATTTAAAAATACATAACATTATAAATAGCACTCAGGTTTAAAAAATATATTAAAAGTAATTTTTATTGGCCAGGTATGTCGGCGCAGATAACGAGATTTTGCAGGTCATGTGATGCTTGTCAACGTACGGTTGATAAGGGAACAGTTAAAAAGGTGAAGTTGGGAAGAACGCCCCTGATTCAAGAAACCATTCCAGCGTGTTGCAGTGGACATAGTGGGTCGATTGAACCCTGTGCCAGTGACAGATCAAGATATATTTCTCACCATTGGTGACTATTCTACACGTTCCACCTTGTGGCAGTAGCGTTGAAGAATATAGATGCGGTTACTATGGCTGAGGCTTTGCTGTCAGTATTCAGTCGAGTGGGAATTCCAAAGGAGGTATTATCTGACAGGGAAACACAGTTCACCTCTGATGTAATGCGTGAATTAATCGCTTATTGTTTATCAAGAGTATTACTACTACCCCATATCATGCTATGTGCAATGGTTTAGTAGAAAAGTTTAATTGAGTGTTAAAGAAAATAATGCTCAGACGTATGTGTACAGAGCAACCAAGATGTGGCCAAGGTACATTGATCCTTTATTATTTGCATATCGTGAAGTTCCGCAATCTAGTACAAAATTCTCTCCATTTGAGTTAGTATATGGGCACACTGTAAGGGGACCACTTAGTTTATAGAGGGAGCTGTGGAAAATGAAGACACTGCAATTAAGGATAGTACGAGGACCACGTATGAGTATGTAGTAGACATGAGAAAAAGGCTGCTGGATACATGTAGGCTGGCTCAAGAAGAGTTAGAGAGGGCTAGAGATAAGTATCAATATTACTATGATAAAAATGCTTGTAAGGGGGAAATAAAATGAAGGAGATAAAGTCTTGTTACTGTTGCCCACAAGTAACAATAAGCTACTAGTGCAGTGGCAAGGTCCATTCGATGTGGTAAAGAAAGTTAATAGGTATAATTTTTATTACTTGATATTAATGGAGTTGAGCGCAAAATACCACATTAACATGCTTAAGTTGTACCATGACAGGATCAGCAAAGGCAATAACTTGAAGGGTTAAGTCTCGAGTTACTGAGGGCCGAGGGGTAGTGAGGGATTTCAAATATGATTCTGTACTTTTCACAGATGATCAGGAGAGTGATGATCTTGCATAGTTAGCAGTGATTAGTGAGGATAGTGATGAGTATGGAGGTACCAGTTGTGCGAGGGATACCAGAGTGAAGATGTGTCGAATGATAAAAATTAATCAGGAATTATCTGATGATCAAAAGGAAGAGGTGGCTGGGATTCTACGAGAATACAAGAATGTGTTTACTGATGTACCAGGTAGAACTGATGTGATCGAAACAACGTGATAAACCTGTCCAGTAAGGATCCTATAAGGTCTAGACCTTATCCTGTACCTTATGCTCTGCAGCAAGATATGGATAAGGAGATTGAAAGGATGTTCGAATTAGGAGTGATCGAGTGCTCAAATTCTCCATATGCAACTCCTTTGATAGTGGTGAAGAAAAAAAAAAAAAAAAAAGGATATTGGCAAATACCTTTAGAAAAACAGAGCAGAGAAGTAACCGCTTTTCAAACTAACAGAGGAGTCTTACAGTTTGGTAAACACTGGTGCGACTTTTAAACCGCATGATGAGGAAATTATTTAATGGTGTGAAAAATGTAGAGCTGTTTGTTGGTGACATTTTGATTCATTCACAGGGTTGAGAAGAGGACAAGGAAACTCTGCAGTTGGTATTGGATATTTGTAAGAAAAGCATCGCTCACAGCTAAGCCTTCCAAAACTGAAATTGCTTATTGTTTTAGTTGAGTCATTTGGGCAGTATGATCGGTAATGGAATAGCTAGGACAACTGAAGACAAAGAAAGTAAGATATTAAATGTGGAGGCACCAAAGACGAAAAAAGAGGTAAAATCTTTTCTTGGTGTGATTGGATACTATCGCCATTATATTGCTGAACCATTAACGGATCTTGTAAAGAAATCTCAACCCAATGCAGTAAACTGGAGCCTGTGTCACCTAAGAATCTTTTGATAAGTTAAAGATCCTTTTAAGAAAGGCACACATCCAATAGTTAGGTTGCCTGATTTAACTAAAGATTTTGTGTTGCAGGTAGATGCATCTATTGTGGGTTTAGGGGCAATCCTTATGCAATATGTTGTTGATGGAGAACGTTGGCTAGTGCAATATGCTAGCAGAAAACTCAAAGATGCAGAGCCAGAATTACTGTAACCTAAAAGGAATGCCTCGCTGTAGTGTGGGCTGTAAAGAAGTATTACCAGTATCTGTAAGGGAAGGCATTTGTCATAGAATCCGACCACCAACTTTGAAGTACTTGAACTCTGCTTGTCACATCAACAGTAGTCTAATGCGCTGGGCCATGTATTTACAACAGTTTGAATATGCCATACTAATATTCCTGGCAAAGAAAATGTTGGTCCAGACTGCTTGAGTAGGTTGTAACGACTTGGGTTTTCTTTCGAAAATTGTGAAATTATGAAAGTTTTGCTGTTGGGGTCATGTTTTACTGATTTGGTAAGTATTAGCCTTCTATATGTTATAATGCCCAAGTAATGTCTGTATGATGAGGTTACTCTACAGGTATGATTTTACAAGTGATATTTTCTTTTTGTTAATATGTATTTCGTTGTAAGAAATTTTGCAATTTCTTAAATCATCAGGGAGATATTGTCATGCATTACGATGGACATGTATAGGGAAGTTTGCCTGTTGGGTCAGCAAAGTACTGTTCAACCAATTTGACTCTCGCTGCATTTGTTAACGAAAGCGACAAACGTAGCCGGAATTTTGACTACAGAGTAGGGAGTTCGTTACCAAGCAAAGAGGTCTCTGCTGTGAGGAGTAGTGGGGCAGTGTAAGGACGTGGTCGGTAGACCCTTGAGTGAACTGGAAGAATCCCAAATGGAGTGGACGGCATATACCGTAATACGTCTTGGTAGTGACATCTTTTGTTACGTGTGCTTTATCTCTCATGGGTTTTCTTTTAGTTGTTGACCACAAGTCACATACCGACTATTTTGTCCTGGTCTACTTAATTGCTTTATTACGATGCTCGTGTTAATGTATTATTGTTCCGACACGGCATACAAACCTTCGGTCTTTTACAATAGGAAGGTACTAGCGGCAGCTGGATAGGTCGTAAGCTTTCGAACCAAGGGGTTGGTTCGGTAGTTAACTGCTTGTCCGACAGGCGCGCGCGCGCGCGACTGGTAGGTAAACAAACCACTTTTGCTTTCGGCCTGCTGGGTGGCGTGTGGACGTGTATCATCGCTCTCTGCCCGCTCATCGTCGTGCTTTCGCATGGTTGGTGTTTTTCTTTTTCTAGTTTATCTAGTGAAACGGAAATGAATTGTAAAGTACAATTCATTTCATATTTATTTCCATTGAATTCAAGTGTGAATTAAAGGATCTTGGTTTCACCACGCCCTCCGATTACCCGAGTGCCGGGACTGAAGGGCGTAAGTGCCGGGAATTCATTTTCCCAGGAATGATCCTCGGTATTGTGTATGCTCGTGCGAGGGCGGGAGCGCCCTCGCCTCCGAGCGTATTTTGGGTTGGAAATGTGTAGATGAAAAAATTCGTAAGTAAGTGTCTTTTCATTTATATTTTTTTGACCTGCATGCCCGTTGCCGAGCGAATGCGCTCGGACGTGGAAACTTATTCTGTATGGAAGTGGAATCGCAAGTACAGTATTCTTTTTCATTTTCATATATTTATTTTGATTGTAGCAATACTCATTTGGATCAGTTTCGAGCTTACCCGGAAATGATCCTTTCCCCTTTTTATTTGAATGAAGTGAAATCGCGCAAGTGCAGTTCTTTTTCATTTCATTTTTTGTTTGAGATTGCATTGTTTACTGGGATCATGTTGCCGCTATTTCCCGGGAATTGATCCTTCCCCTTTTTATTTGTATGAAGTGAAATCGCAAGCGCAGTATTCTTTTCATTTTCATTTTTTTTTTGATTGCATCAATTCATTATGGATCAAGGTTTCCATAAACCTTGATCCATAAAGGTAAGGAATGGATCCTTTTACCCTTGCACTCGGTACCCGAGGGCGCAAATGCGCTCGATCCGAGCCTTTAGTTCATTGTAAAGTGAATCGTAATGCAAGATGCATTTTCATTTTTATTCCTTATTATGATTGCATCAATATTATTTGGTCAAGTTCCGCTCAGTCAGGAATTGATCCTTATTGCCCTTGCATTCGGCCGATGGCCACGATTGCTCTCTGGGTTTTTTATAGTTGTTGTTGGGTACATGGGTGCTGTGCGATGGTGGGGAACGAGAAACCCCCCCCCCGACTCAGCTCCCACAGATGGCCCTTCCCCTTGGGGGGGGGGAGGTTATCTTGGCGTTGTCTTCTCCTCGCGCCCGATCCGTCGAGCGCGGGGAGGGAGGGCGCTCGGTTCCCGATGTACAATTGTATTCGGGGTCTTCCACGTCGTTCGGAGAGGGCTCACCCCCCCGCGCGAGGGGACTTCCCCCCCACTAATCGTATACTGTATTTCCGCAGGTGCTACTGCCACGAGGGTGGACCTTGGTGAGGTATGGGCGTCCTTCCATTTGCAGGGCGTGCTAGTGTCCAGGGGCTGCGGTTCTATGGTGGGCTGCCTACTGCGGTCACCCATGGAGTGGTGACCGCAACCAGGTGACGACGTCCCTCCTCACCTGGTACTCGCCTCACGTGGTAACAGTCTTGCCTACAGCCGCTGTGAAGTGCCGTTCGCCCGTACGAGAGGGGGGCGTGCCGCCGCCGCCTCGTGGTTGCCGCGCTGCAGCGACCACACTTCCGCTGCCCTAGAGCTCGCCCCTGGACCTGCCGCCGGTTACCAGGATGTTGCTGGCTGCTGCTCCACTTCCTGTGTTTCCGGTGCTGCCTGCCGTACCTGCCGATTCTGGGCTGACTGTCCATGCAGTTGCTGCGCTGGCTATTGTATCCCTACCTTGCTGCGCTGGCTGTCCCTGCCGTTGCTGCGCTGGCTGTCCCTGCCGATGCGCTGTGCTGGCCTGCGCTGCTGTCCTAGCGTGCCTGCTGTGCCTGCTGTTGTTCTGAGATGCCCATACCTGCTGATGTCGTCTGTTCGTGGTGGTACTACCACCCCAGACTTTGGTCGGTCTGTACAGGTGCGTCCGGGCCCTGTGGCTTCGGCTACAGCAGCCCCGGCTCCGCCCTGGATAGCAGATCTTACGTCTGTCCTGAGGAAGCTGACGAAGAAGAGGAGGAAGGTGTCGTCGTCGTCGTCTTCATCTCTTCTTCATCGTCGTCGGCTGCCGCCTCTTCCCCTTCGACTTCTAAGGCTTCACAGCTGAGGAAGAAGAAGGTTGCCTCCTCCCTCCTAAGAAGTCTCCCTCGGGAGCTTCTCGGGACCCGTCTCACCTCGGTGGGACGGGAGGGTTCCTTCCGCTGGTCCTCCTGCTCCTTCGGGGAGCGGGGCCCGTCTCTTCTTCCGCAAGGAAGAAAGACTACGGGGACCAGAGGGGTACCGGCTAACACCGGTTATTCCTCGCCTGGTGTCAGTGGTTCTGCCACATGCATCAGGTTCCGTCTCGGCCTCTCGTTCGCGGGGACGGTACGAGTGTACGGTCGCTACCAGCGACCGTGCAGCCAGGAACCAGACCTCTGAGTCCGCTCAGCGTCAGGTTCACGGCACGGGGCGGAAGACTGGTGACAGCCGCTCACGTGACTCTCACCAGACCAGCTCTCACTCTCGCGGCGAACAGCTGGCTACCCGGGGACACGTGACGGTCCACGACGGCCACGGGCTGAGGCTGGGAAGAGGTCATCCCGTTCGCCGGTGCCAGCCACGGCTGGAACCAGCGACGTGACGTGCCGTGAGGACAAGCACCGGTCTCACTGTGACAGTGGAGCCTGCAGGTCGCCTGACCGTCGCTCTCACAGAGAGCGATCGGGTATGGCAACCAGCACCAGCTCTTCTGACACTCGAGATCGGGGCCGCTGTGCTCAGTCCAGCCGTTCTCCACAGCGAGACGGTTCGACCAGGCCTGCAGCTCGATCGCCACGCGGGGGTTGACGATCGCCTGCAGCCCTCCAAGCCTGCTGGTTCTGCCAGCGAGCGAGGAGGGAGCGTCAGGTCTGCCTCTCCCGTACCTTCAACCTCTCGGGTTACACCGGGAGGAGCGAGGTATTGAGGAGTGATCGTGAGGGGTGCGACCCCTCATGATCCCACCACGACGCCCTACGTGCCAGGCACGGTTCTTGGAGCCGGTCCAGGACGTATGCGCAAGTGGATGGGGAAGACCGAGGAGGGCTGTCGCTGTTCCCCTTCTTAGGAGGAAGGTTCTCGGAATATGCTCTTGTTCGAAGGGCTTAACGGTCCCACTCTGCAAGATGCTGTGAATTCCCGAGATCTAGAGGAACTTTGCCGAGGTTATGGCGCTGATTCGTCAGCACAACGACCTCGGGGAAGGATCGCCACTCCCACCAGCAGAGCCACGTCTCGGCTCGAGTCGTTTTGGGGCCCCGAGAAGGAACCCAAATCGACGGTGGGTCTGCCGCGATCGGAGCTTGCCGACTGTGTTGAACCAGGTAGTCTCTCGTCTCCGGACAAGAAGGCTCTCTCAGTTCTGGCCGGTCGAACAAGCTACTTCACTTCCTCTACTGCGACAGAGGCGTTTCTACGTGTCTTCGGACACCGTAGTTGAATACCCCTTCGGTCCTCCTGAGGTTTCGACCTCGACGAGGACTGGAATGAGTCGGAGGACGGTATCGGCTCTCTCCTGTCAGGTGTCGATCAGCCCCACCCAGACGACGTTCACAGTGGCGGCAGACCCTTACCTACAGTATGAGTTCGTAACCCTCCTCGGGGGAAAACGTTTTCTCCTGACGATACGTTTTCAGGCTCTGAGAGGCCATCGCCGTAAAGGCGATGGCTGTCTCCGTTTTCTTCTCCAAGCTACGGGAATCGAGAGGACCACCAGCCGATATCGTTTGACGAATTCGGTGGGGGGTTTCGCAGAGTGCTTAGAATTCTACGGAATTTCTAGCGCACTCAGAGTGTTCGAGTTTTTTACGATCTCCAAACACTTAGGCGAGACCACGGTCCAAAGTGAGCGAGCACCCCGATAATTGTTACACGATAATCGGGAACCTCGCTTATGCTCGAATTCCTGTAATTTCTAGCATTTGGAAGAAGACTGCTGCTGGAAAGAAGAGTATCTCACAGTAGGCGTTTAACCTGGAATAGAGAAGAGAAACGGACGGGAACTTCCAGTTTGGCTTTGAACTTTCGTCTTCGGTATTCTGTTCACCATTGAAGCTTTCCTTTGGGAAAGACTTCTCCTTCACTTCTCTTGACTAGAAAACGAAAGGTGGTCGATCTCCAATCCTTATTCTCATTCCTCGAGGGGTTGGGAAAAGAATTTAGGATGGAGGTCGTGGTACAGAACCTACAAATATACTACGTATATTACCCTCGCGACATGATTCTTTTAACAGTTGAATTGTCCTGGGGGGTAGGCGCATACCGTAGTTAACTCTACGGTTGTGACGAGACGAATTGTATCTTAATTGAACTGCAACTCGGGGTTGCCTGCAACCTTCCCAGCAGTTATCAGTTTCGATTTTAGAATACTTGGTATTGTCATGACAACACCAAATCAGCTTTTGTATTTACCGAAATCCGTTTCGGCTTAAATATAATTGCTCGAAGCGTATTCTTTATGCTCGATGGTTTCTAGCCGAACGCATTCCTTCGTGGAATAATGGATTACCTGGCAACTCAGGATGACGAGTTCACCGAGAGCTACTGCGTATTGAAACTTGCCTGATAACGGCTCAGTATCCAGCTAGGTCTCGGAGATGCACGGTCGGTTACGTCTCTCTCTCCCCTGGTTTGATTGACTACCGAACCGTATCTCTGCCAACAATCCATGGACTTAGGTCTCTGATTAACGGGGATTCTCGCAATAATGAAGGAACCATCTACTGCTGTGACGCTCGATTTCATCGCCTTCGACATTGCGAGAATTTTCAACAGAGATATCTCTTGGACTCTTTCATCTTTCTGTTTACCGCACGGTAACAGAAGTCTGTACTAGTCAACCGCTTCATCGCACCGCGATAATGCGAATGATTTTTGCAGACATCTGAGTTTGTCTTCAAAATATCTCGTATTCGTAGGTGTGCAATTATTCATTGCTCGCCCCGAATTAACAGATATGTCAGAAGACATCGCCTACTCTCCGACCTGACAGCTCTACTTCCAAATGTTCAGCCCATGAGAAGCAGTTCTTCAGGCAGTATTTCCCTGTCTTCATTACTGAAAAGCGCTCCGCTTTTATTGCAAACTACGATCCTCACCGGACAGCAATGAATAGCGGTTAGCGTTCTCAGTCTTTGTAGCACAGGTTCAGAATCTTGAGAATCCTTCTCTTGGTTCAGCTGTGAAGAAGTAGGTTGCATTTTCTGTACACCTTCGTCTTCAACGACACATAGTGTTGTTTCTCCTTAGCCGAGAATCAACTATACTATGAGTTATCCTTGACCATCAAGGACCTCGGTCTCTAGAAGGCAAGTGACTTTCGCCTGTTGGGGCACATGCCTTAAGAGAGTCCATCACCTTGCCTTCTGACATCGGTGACGAACAAAGTATTTGTTTAGTCTCTTGGCATAACCCTTTTAAGGCGAAGGTCACGTGACTTGCTCTGGGGTGCTTGGACAACTTGCCTCCTACCGAACGCAGTCAGGCGGCAGCTGTACAGAGCTCCCAAGTCTGTTACGAACTTCGCTGTGGACTTAGTTCGGTTGTTCCATAAACAATCTTTTCTTCGTCCTAACGGCTTGTCACAGTACCCATACCATCGACAACCCAACATTGAGTGTCGGTGTCCTATCCACTACCGAGAAACAACAACTTCGCTGCAGACGGATAGACCAGTATGGTTACAGGAGCATCACCGAAGTTGAGAAGAGGGATAGGTCATACGGACCATTCCCGTTCTTTTCTCCTCTGAGGTAATTGCATGACTTTTACTGCGAAGTCAAGCCCAGGGGTGATGGGGATTCGTGACGCTCGATTTCGTACCGAATTCGTAGCGAAGACTCTGAACCCTCGGTTCCTGACGATCGGTTAGAGTCCTTCACAATACCCCTCCCTAATGGACTTCACCGCCTTGTTCGATGCGAAGGAGATGCTGCTTTTTGTCCTGTGAAAGCGCGACCGCGCTTTCTGAAGAAACTCGACATCCCAGGCTGAGTGTGAAGACTCTTCGTCAGCACCAAGATGACCTAGAAGTACACTCCCTCGAGTTTTACACAAGAACTTCTCCGTGTGGCGCAGGTACTGAAGGGCAGGGGTCTGGTACAACCAGACCACCAGGCACCTCCTTGCCTTTTACCTTTTGGATATTGCCCACAGGTCCTTGGATCGTTTTCCTTAGGACCCGTGGTGGCTGCTCACACGTTGTCTAGCTAAACCCAGACCCTAGCAGGCTGAAACAGCATCGAGTCCTGGTGTGACTGTAAAGAATAGATAAGTGAATGAGAGAGTGACTGGCTTCTCTTCCTATCTTTTTCTCCCCCTCTACCTGTGGGTAGAGGGATACGGTCATCACCTTGCTGGATAAGGACGAGATGCCGGTCGTAGCTACTCGACAGAGCCCCACCATCCTATCCCCTTTCACTAGGGATGGGAGCGAATATCCACCACTTCTCTACAATGGGGGGGGAAGTGGATGCCAACAAGAGACAAAACCATAACTTTATGGTTGCCTCTTGCAAATAGGAACTTGTTTCTTGTTTGCTGGTACGAAGAGATACGCTTGCCTCTCTCTTAGTACTTGGTCCAGAGGTTTGACCATGGATCCTGCGGTGGCACACCCCCGATCAATCGGACAGAGGCTTGGATCCCTCCTCGCTCATTACGACCAGGGAGGCATTCCAAGGTTGGGCGAACACCAGTCTGTTCACAAAAAGACTCAGATTCCTCCCACCAAGAAGTGAGTCTTCCTATTGTAAAAAAGGACGAAGGTTTGTATGCCGTGTCGGAAACAAATGACAATTTGTCCAAAATTGCATTTTTAATTTTCCTAAACTATACAAACCTGAGGTCCTTTTACACATAGCCCCACCTCATGGCCACCCTCACTCTGCAGTTTTTGCTTGGGCCAGGCCAAAAGCAAAAGTGATTTGTTTACTACCAGTCGCGCCGCGCGCGCCTGTCGGACAAGCAGTTAACTACCGAACCCTTGTTTCGAAAGCTTACGACCTATCCAGCTGCCGCTAGTACCTTCCTATGTAAAGGACCTCAAGGTTTGTATAGTTAGGAAAAATGCAATTTTGGGACAAATTGTCATGTTACGATTGTTTAGTTAGTTTGCATTTAATTGTTAGTTAGCAATTATTTTGTTTATGTTCAATCTAAGGTTTTTTTGTAATAAAATATATTTTAAAAGAAAATAGTTTCCTTTTTGCTATATTACCATTGTCTTGTATGAACCTTTTTATGAAGGGAACGGTCTCCTTTACCCTAGTGAATTAAGCCCATAACAAGCTTTAACTATAAAATTTACGTGGACACGGGAGCTGATGGTAACTAATGTTCCCAGGGCCAGATTGAAAATGGCCACTCTGGTATTCTCAATCCTCAAAATGTGAACATCTCCATAACTTAATCTAGGCCCCACAATATATCCCCCGGAATATAACTACAAGGAAATGCCAAATTTACCGATAATCACCACGATACTAAATTTCCTTTATTAACCGGTTTTCCTCCCTTCTACTCCTCTCACCTTTCCTTAAGGTTCCTAAAGGCCTGTCCCACACGAGCGGGCCTGATCAGCGTGCTCCGGGGTGTTGACGGGCAAATTCTGGCGGGCTTACGCGTGAATGTTGTCCACACGGGTTGAAGCGATGGAGAGGTGGGCTTGCCCCCGACGATGCCAGTAGTGGTGTTCAGTGCAGTACGATAAACATATTGTGAGCATGATAATTGCTTTGTGTGTTCTGAAAAAAAGAGAAAAAGAGAGAATATGGTGCAAAGAATGGCTCAGTAAAAGAAATGTATATGGTTAACATACGTCTGCCAGGGTCGAAGCTCAAGCCATTCGGGCACCACCATGGTGATTTTGCTACAAGACCCATCGGGCAATTTGACGGTTTGCCCCGTCAAGTGTGCCCGTTAGAGGGAGGAAGGTCCGCCGATCAGGCACGGTCGTGTGGACAGGCCTTAAGGGAAGGAGAGGGGAGGGAGAGAGAGAGAGAGAGCCCCAATCCTCTTCTCTTGAGAAGGTTAATCGCATTAGGTTTAACTCGAGGTTCGAGCGAACCGAGGAAGGAAAGCTTTCGGCCGCAGTAAACGAGATTCTCCCCCTCCTCTGATCCTTGTCCTCCCTCCCGCCTTTGCTGCTGCCGCTGCTGATTAAATGAAAAAACCGGATTCCCGTAAGACGCCTTATGGACTCTTCCCCCAGATCAGATTTGCAGCGAAGGACTTAAGGTATATTTTCATGTATCTGCAGTGTAAGTTGTTTGAGAAATTGTTAAAACTGATTTTAGAAGTTTATCCACAAGAACGATTATTAAGTAACTATAAGCTGTTTAGTGGGATCATCCTTTATTGAAAGACTTTATATATATCATATATATATATATATATATATAGATATATATATATATATAGTATAATATATATATATATATAATAATATATATATATATATGTGTGTGTGTGTTAAAATACCCCTTTCTTGTTCTTCAGTATAACATTGTAACCCTATTCACATAGCCAAATACTAAACGAGAAGGAGCGAGAGAGAGAGAGAGAGAGAGAGAGAGAGAGAGAGAGAGAGAGAGAGAGAGAGAGAGAAGAGTTTGATCTCTCGCCTCATGTATGTACATTCCTCTCCAGGTGTGTTGACCTCAATTACATGTTCGAGATTTCTGGAAGGCTTTCTCCTTTTCTGTGTCCGTTGCAACTCTGGGTGAATGTCAATATCTCCTCAGAGTCTCGTGTTGAATTGCAATTTCTCTCTCTTTCGTATTTACTGTTTCTGTTGACTTTAAACGCGCAGCAGGTCGACTCTGAACACTGCTGGTGTTGACCTTTTCAGCAAATAGTTTATGTTTGTACTGATTTTTACCTCCGTGACCGAATTTTAGAGAAGAGGCTTACTACTACTGATTCTGTCAATGAGGGTCTTTCTTAATGTCAAATAAAATGACATGACAACAAACAAGTGGAAGATTATTAGTGAATCAGGAGAACACATTCTACGATCCCTTCCCCAGGATCAACATTTGTTGGGTGTCAGCGAGAAATCTTGAACAATTATCTTTACCTACACATTCATTCGTTAATCCCTCCAAGAAAGTATTGTGAGTTTTCATGGAATACGTGGATATTAGCTTATTGACTTTGTAAGCATTGAGACTGAGACTGAGACTCTAGAAAGCACGCTCTTCCATATTTTGTATCACCTGAACTAAATTACCCTCACTGTTAAATATGTTCCTCCCACACTTGATTCTGCTCGTTGGAGTGTTTGAAACAAGCATTTTGTACTTACTTATCTTCCACAGAATCTAAATATGTGGTTCTCAACCGGGAGCATGAGTCCTAGGGTAAATATTTTTTTGTTTTTTTTCTAATTACAATCGTTATTTTCTTAATAGGAGGGAGGAACAAATATTCAGAAGTTTATGAACAAATACAAAAGTATCGTCTTATAACGTTAAGTTTCCTATAGTCTATTACTCTCTAGTTGAACTCGTTCGGATCCTAAGTGTGTTCGGATCGATGTAGTATCTTTGCAAAGCTGCATTTTCCAGGCTCGTTGCTCTCAAGACCAAATACAGAAAGAGGACTGAATGTTGAAGGAGACTGACGCTGTGCACTCTTTGGCATTCTACCATGCATTGAAGATCTAGTAGCTAAGAAGCTGTGTCAAGCATCTCACTCATTCATTCACGAAAGAATTAAAACACCCTCTCTCCCTTTCTCTTTTTTCCTTAAAATCGGGAGGGAATTTTACTTATAGATGCAAGGGGACCGTGGCGGGGGGGGGAGGGAAGGGGAGGGAGCGTGGCATAAAAAGGTTGAGAACCACTGGTCTAAATAGTACTGCAAACTAAAAAACAAATCTTAGTTCTTTCCTATCCTTCAAACACAACTTCCACGCTGGTCCCAGGTAACACCAAATTATAAATATTCCCTTCTTGAACCATTCACCTAAAACAATCAATCCTGCCCTGCAGAAATGCACATTCAAACTCTTTTCCCTTTTGAGATGCCACTACGGAGTATAGGGTGCAAGCATTATATCCCAAAACGATTGGAGATGAGAGCACAATTACCTCTGGGTCTCAAGGGAAGAAACAAATTTTCTCCACCAAGTTGTTTAGCGCTTTCTAAGGCGTCCAATGTTTTCTCCCATTACATTTAATATGAGGATATCTTCAAGAACCAGTTTATATGGGGAATATTACTTGTTTATCCAGAATTTGCGGTCATTATGACATCATTAATCCCAGTAATACGGCAATTCATGACGTCAAGAGAGTCGTAAATTCCTATTGGTTTGACGTTATCATTCTATGGTCAGCAGTCAGGGCGACAAAACACTATTACCCACTGTTTGTTTACACTTATAATTGTATATATATATATATATATATATATATATATATATATATATATATATATATATATATATATATATATATATATATATATATATATATATATATATATGTATATATATATATATATATATATATATATATATATATATATATATATATATATATATATTAGCATGCTACATATTTTGATAAACTATAAGAACTTCTAGCCTTTTTCTAAAACCGCATTTCCCCTTCTTGTAAAAACGAGCAGGGATTTGTCTCTGTGGCTGGGATATGAATTGCAGTTTGGATCAGGTGGAACAAAACCCTCGGTTGTTGAAAATGAAGAATCCTGGATTTGGGAGCGTTCGAGAAAAAAAATGGAGGAAGGGGTGTTTCTGGAAATGTTGCAGAATATTTCTGGGCCTAATTTTGCATTACCGTTATAAGGTTTTTCTTAAGAAAATTATTTGCATCTTTAAACATAATCTCTCTCTCTCTCTCTCTCTCTCTCTCTCTCTCTCTCTCTCCGCCAGTTCGTTATGATACAATCCTCAGCGACTCGTAGTTCACCATTATTCTCCGTATGTACCACCACCCCCCCCCCCCCCCCGTCCCCCTACCGCATTGTCTGTGAAGGTTACAATAAAGAACTTCACAAATCACCGGTTTGCGTTCTGCATGAAGCATAACCTTTCTCAATTGCAACGACAGTTTGGAAAGCCTCTTACCTATCGCCTCTTTCGGCGTTTCTTTCTTTCTGATTTTAAAGCATAGTGTCATTCTGTGGGCTTGTCTGAAGTCAAATAACATGTATATGTATATAAATTATACATATGCATACACACATACGTATGTATATATATATATATATATATATATTATATATATATATATATATATATGTATACACACATATATATATATATATATATATATATATATATATATATATATATATATATATATATTATATACACACACACATACACACACACACACACACACACACACACACACACACACATATATATATATATATATTATATATATATATATATATATATATATATATATATATATATATATCCTATTTACCTTTAACCCTAAGCAAACCACCCATATAAGCTAACTGTATCTATAAATATTATTCAAGTGACTTTTTTAGACTGATGCCCGAACTACTGATAGTTAGTAGGATTCTATGCTGACAACTGGTTTTTGTTAGCGGTTACCTGTCCAGCCACTGACCAGAAAGAAGCTTCACATCTCTGAACATCAATCATCAATAAAGAAAAAGAACCGGATATATTTTCTTACGGTCATTAATTTACGTGACACATTGATAAAATAAAAAACCAACAATTCCGTTATTTCATCATATTTTCCACCCACAATATTCGTGACGCGCGCTGTCTCTCTCTCTCTCTCTCTCTCTCTCTCTCTCTCTCTCTCTCTCTCTCTCCCTCTATCTATATCTCTATCTATCTCTCTCTCTCATATTAGTAGGCGTGCACTGAAAAATCGCCGCTTTATTACCTGAATGGCCTTTTCTCTCTCTGCCATAAATTCTCCGACAAACAAACCCGAGGCAGACAGTCGCTCTCAACGGAAATTAATAAATCACCGAATGGCATGTGCAGAGACTGCTGCCTTTACTAACAGCACTGACTGAAGGATTGAATTACATTCTCTCTCTCTCTCTCTCTCTCTCTCTCTCTCTCTCTCTCTCTCTGTTAGGTTTAGGGGCGTTGATTACCACATAGTAGGTTCATGTGTCAAAGCGATCGTGTAATTAAATAAGTTCTTTTATAATGACTATTAAAACTTTCAGTATCGCCTCCTATCAATAATGCAGAAACAATAGCCAAAAGTCTAATGACAGAAACAGTCAGGAAAAATCTGACCAATTGCCCAGTATCACTGAACGGCTCTCGTTAAAAGGAACTGACTGTCACACAGTGCAGGGCAATTAATGAAAACCCTATAAATGGTTTCATTGCTGTTAGTGAGACATCGAGAACAAAACGAATATTGAACGGGAAATGAGATTATTTTGATGCATTGCACAACCATTGAAAACCTTTGGTGACAGATCGGCGGGACTGGGTCCAGACTCTACGAATCGAAATCGATTTTAAGATAATTTCTGGCCTCTGTTTGATGTATTATGTATGTATGAGCATGTTTATATAATATACATAAAGGTATGCGCAATTCAGTTTATAATCAAATAATTCTGACAGTTTACTTTGAGGTACAACGACCAACACCTTGAAACTGACAAAGCAAACGATAAACAAAACTGATTCATAAGATAAAAAACAAAAAAAAGAAAAAACCACCTTGCAGATTCCTCCAAAACCAGACTCACTCTTCGGCTAACCCAGTCCAGTATCTGCAGCGTCACATCATGTCACAAGCGACCAAACAGACGACCCCCAGTTCCTCCGGGGTGATTCACCCCCAATTATGGGATGTTTCCCCCAATATCAAACAATCCGGGTTCTGGGGGGGGCCCTTGTTACTGGATTTGGGGAACAATTGGTGGTCCCCGACTGCGCTGCATACGCTCATGATGGCCAACCAACTACGCATTTGTAGAGGAGAGAGAGAGAGAGAGAGAGAGAGAGAGAGAGAGAGAGAGAGAGAGAAAGTTTTACAAATGTGGAACAGGGTGAAACCCAAGAGTCACACTGAGATAATTCTAAGGAGAATGGAAAGTAAGATATAAGAAAGCGAATACGAACGGAGGTACGATAAAAAGAATGGAAATGGGTCGCAGCTAGGAACCTTAATTGATTCATAGATTGCACCGCGTGAGGTGCACTGACAGTACTCTCCCCTACCCCTACTGAGGGGAAGAGGGAGAGAGGGAGAGACGAAGAAAATCTTACGCAAAAACATATTAATTTCGAATTCAGGGTTCATCACACACCCAAAAAAGTAAATTCTATTTAAATATAACAACTAAACAGATCCAACAACTAAAATCAATCAATATATAAATACTTCTTATGTGCAGAAAGGCTTCCATGAGCTAGAAACATCGTAATCATTAAAGAAAAAACTATTTTGTAATAAAACTTATGAAATGAGAAATACTACTTGGCCAGAACTTGCAAGATTTCCTTCCTTTGCTCAGTGACGTGTTTAGCCACAGAATTCTCTTTCTCAGCATTACTTGGTGACGTAGATCGAATTAGACCAGAAATCTACAAACGACATCAAAATCGTGTGATATCAGTTTAGCAACAGGTTAATGTCTGTTGAATGAAGATTTTATATTAAAATAATAATACACACACACACACACACACAACACACACACATATATATATATATATATATATTATATATATATATATATATATATATATATATATATATATATATATATATATATATATATATATATATATATATATACGAATCTTCGAATCTTCAGAGGGTGTCCGTGATACGAGTTGTAAAAGGATGAAGTTTATTATAGTGAAACGTTTCGCACATGAAACATTTGTGCATCATCCAAAGAGCAAACAAAATAAGACAAATAAATACACATAAAACCATAAAACACAAACAGAACTCACATGAATTAAAATAGTCTTAAAATTAACCAAATAAAAAGTACAAAGTAAAAACAGTAAAAAGAGAGATAACACACCCAAAACACTAACCGTCCATGAGGAGAGAAGATGGATGGAATGACTTGTCAAATGCAGGTGATGACGTTAACTGTGCCAAGTATAGAGTGGCTGAAGAAGTATTACCATTTAACGAAGGAACAAGTTTCTTAATGTATAATGACTCGAGGGTAGTTAAGTGATCAGGATGTTTGACATGATCTATTATTGTGAAACTGTTCTTTTCTGGAGCTCAATTTACAATTAAAAGCATGGTCCTGATATTAGAAAATTCAGGTTGTTTATTCTTTGTCCTGTTCGGAAACTAAAACCTAAATGACTGCAATATCGAACCCTCAAGCAAACCTTCGAGTTGATCCAACGTAAGAACCTGGACATCCAGGCATGTGAATTTGTATATGACGTTGGATCTCATGAAGGGCCGAAGGCGATCTCTGAAATTAAAAAAGGAACCTATAGTACAAGTATTGTTTGATATTAATTTGACCTTGAGACACGGAATTACTTGTTCAATGATTGGTTTTTAAATTGGATATGAATTTCAAATCAGAAAATATGAGGAACAGTAGCATAAAATAACCTTTTTGAAACATCAAAATTAGGAGGTAAAGGCTGAAAAAACCTCAAAAGTATCTGGTTGACAATTTTCAAACTAAGTCTTGTGGAAAAGAGTTGGACTCAAAAAAAAACTCAGCAAAAATGAAATCTCATCATGAAAATTTGTTTTTCAAGAAGATGGATACTTAAGGCCCCTATTAAGCAATGTGTGGATGGTGTTTAATTTAAAAGAATGTTGACAGGAACTATAAAAATTATTAGTAAGTCTGTATAGGTCCGTTTTCTGTAGACTGACGTGGCAAATTCTGAGTTACTTCTAGTGATTCTCAAATCTAAATAAGGTAGAGCACCTTCATTTTCAACCTCTACTGTAAACCTAATATTCGGGTGAGCGTTTATTATTAAATTCTAAAAATGAGGAAACATTGCCAAGGATGCTGGACTAACGCGAAGGTATCATCAACGTATCTACGGTAAACAGAGGGTCTAAAATTAAAACTACAGCCATTTAAAATTTCGACTTCAAGTTTGAGATAAAAAAAGTTAGCAAAGATAGGGCCTAAAGGAGATCCATGGTGACTCCATCGACCTGCGAATAGAGCCGATTGTTCAAAATGAACATAGAATCTTGCACAGCAGATCAAGTAATTGCTTAAAAGTAGCCCGATTAAAACCATAGAAAATAGTATCATCATTGGAAAAAATTTTGTTTAAAATAAGGCTAATGGTTTCATTGAGTGGAACATTGTGAAAAGGGATTCCACACCAAAACTAGCCATAAATAGTCTCCATCATGTCTAGAAAGTTAATTGTTGAAATTCATTATCCATTTTTAAAGGAAATTCACTGTTACAAAATGGATATGAATCGTCTCGCACAAACTTTAGCTTGGAGGTTTTATTTCAGGCCTCTTTGTTTGTGAAGTCATTTGATTGGGTTGGATGGACTTTGGGTGTGCGGTACATTTGTTACGATTATGATTGTACATGATACGTGTAGTATATTTCGTACGACGAGTAGGGTTTAGCTTCTATTATATATATCTATATATATATATATATATATATATATATACATATATATCTATATATATATATATATATAATGTGTGTGGTATATTTCGTACAATGAGTAGGCTTCAGATTGTAAATATATATATCTACTTTGCAACTATATATCGTTAT
This sequence comes from Macrobrachium nipponense, assembly GCF_015104395.2. Classification (NCBI taxonomy): domain Eukaryota; kingdom Metazoa; phylum Arthropoda; class Malacostraca; order Decapoda; family Palaemonidae; genus Macrobrachium; species Macrobrachium nipponense. Next base: position 15,098,147 of record NC_087209.1, on the reverse strand, counting down.
TCCACCCTAAGTAAAACAAAAAACAAATAAACATGAAAGTAGGTAACTACACTGATAGAATCCATGAAGC
>NC_087209.1:15078966-15093966 GCF_015104395.2 Macrobrachium nipponense | reverse complement strand
CGAAGAGAGAGAAATTGCAATTCAACACGAGACTGGACGAGAGATTGACATTCACCCAGAGTTGCAACATGACACAGCAAAGGAAAAAACATTCCAGAAATCTCGAACATGTAATTGAGGGTCAACACACCTGGAGAGGAATGTACATACCTGAGGCGAGAGATCAAATTTTCTCTCTCTCTCTCTCTCTCTCTCTCTCTCTCTCTCTCTCTCTCCTCTCTCTCTATCTCCCTCCAGTTTTAGTATATGGTTATGTGAATAAAGGTTATAATGATATTGAAGAACAAAGAAAGGGGTATTTAACACACACAGATATAGATATTCTTTCCAATAAAGGATGATCCACCAAAGAGCTTCATAGTACCTAATAATCGTTCTTTTGGATAAACTTTCTAAAATCAGTTTAACAATTCTCAAACAACTTACACTGTAGATACATGAAAATAAGACCTTAAGTCCTTCGCTGCAAATCTGATCTGGGGAAGAGTCCATAAAAGGCGTTATGGGAATCCGGTTTTTCATTTAATCAGCAGCAGCAGCAGAAGGCGAGGGAGGAGAACAAGGATAGAGAAGAAGGGGGTGAATCTCGTTTACTGCGGCCGAAAGCTTTTCCTTCCGCCGTTCGCTCGAACCTCAGTTAAACCTAATGCGATTAACCTTCTCAAGAGGAGAGGATTGGCTCTCTCTCTCTCTCTCTCTCTCCTCTCTCTCTCTCTCTCTCTCTCTCCTTCCCTTAGGAACCTTAAGGGAGGTGAGAGGAGGAGGAAAACCGGTTAATAAAGGAAATTTAGTCTCGTGGTGATTATCGGTAAATTTGGATTTTTGTTGTAGCGGGGGATATATTGTGGGGCCTAGAATAAGTTGGGAGATGTTCACATTTTGAGGACTGAGATACCAGAGGTGGTAATTTCAATCTGGCCCTGGGAACATTAGTTACCATCAAGCCCGTGTCACGTGAATTTTATAGTTAAAGCTTGTTATGGCTTAATTCTCTAGGGTAAAGGAGACCGTCCCTCATAAAAGGTTCATACACAAGACAATGGTAAATATTGCAGAAAGGAAACTATTTTCTTTTAAAATATATTTATTACAAAAAAAACTTAGATTGAACATAAACCAAAATAATTAATTGCTAACTAAAAATTAAATGCTAACTAATAAACAATCGTAACTAATACATTAACACACAGATCGTATAAAGCAATTAAATAGACCAGGACAAATAGTCGGTACGTGACTTGCGGTCAACACCTGAAAGAAACCCGTGGAGAGATAAAGCACACGTAACAAAAGGTGATCACTACCCAAAGACGTATTACGGTTTATGCTGTCCACTCCCGGGGATTATTCCAGTTTACGCAAGGGCTACCGGACCACGTCCTTACACTGCCCCACTACTCCTCAAAGCAGAGCACCTCTTTTGCTTGCTGACGAGCTCCCTACTACCGTAGTCAAAAATTCCGGCTACGTTGTCGCTTCGTTAACAAATGCAGCGAGAGTCAAATTGGTGAACAGTACTTTGCCGACCCAACAGGCAAACTTCCCTATACATGTCATCGTAATGCATGACAATATCTCCCTGATGATTTAAGAAATTGCAAAATTTCTTACAACGAAATACATATTAACAAAAAAGAAAATATCACTAGTACAATCATACCTGTAGAGTAACCTTATCATACAGACATTACTTGGGCATTATAACATATAGAAGGCTAAGTACTTTCCAATTCAGTAAAACATGACCCCAACAGAAATCTTTTCATAATTGCACAATTTTCGAAAGAAAACCCAAGTCGTTACAACTACTCAGCAGTCTGGACCAACATTTTCTTTGCCAGGTATATTTTGTATGGCATATTACAAACTGTTGTAAATACATGGCCCAGCGCATTAGACTACTGTTGATGTGACTAGCAGAGTTCAAGTACTTTCAAAGGTTGGTGGTCGGATTCTATGACAAATGCCTCCCCTTACAGATACTGGTAATACTTCTTTACAGCCCACACTACAGCGAGGCATCCTTCTAGGTTACAGAGTAATTCTGCTCTGCATCTTTAAGTTTTCTGCTAGCATATTGCACTGGCCAACGTTCTCCATCAACATATTGCATAAGGATTGCCCCTAAACCCACATTAGATGCATCTACCTGCAACACAAAATCTTTGGTTAAATCAGGCAACCTAACTATTGGATGTGTGCTTAAAAGGTTCTTTAACTTATCAAAAGATTCTTGGTGACACAGGCTCCAGTTTACTGCATTGGGTTGAGATTTCTTTACAAGATCCGTTAATGGTGCAGCAATAGTAGCATAATCAGGAATATAATGGCGATAGTATCCAGTCAAACCAAGAAAAGATTTTACCTCCTTTTTCGTTCTTTGGTGCCTCCACATTTAATATCTTACTTTCTTTGTCTTCAGTTGTCCTAGCTATTCCATTACCGATCATACTGCCCAAATACTCAACTGAAAAAATAAGCAATTTCAGTTTGGAAGGCTTAGCTGTGAGCGATGCTTTTCTTACAGTATCAATACCAACTGCAGAGTTTCCTGGTCCTCTTCCCAACCCTGTGAATGAATCAAAATGCATCAACAAACAGCTCTACATTTTTCACCACATTAAATAATTTCCTCATCATGCGGTTAAAAGTCGCACCAGTGTTTACCAAACCAAATGGCATAGTAACAAACTGTAAGATTCCTCTGTTAGTTTGAAAAGCGTTTACTTCTCTGCTCTGTGTTTTTCTAAAGGTATTTGCCAATATCCTTTTTTTTTCTTCCACTATCAAAGGAGTTGCATATGGAGAATTTGAGCACTCGATCACTCCTAATTCGAACATCCTTTCAATCTCATTATCCATATCTTGCTGCAGAGCATAAGGTACAGGATAAGGTCTAGACCTATAGGATCCTTACTGGACAGGTTTATCACATGTTCGATCACATCAGTTCTACTGGTACATCAGTAAACACATTCTTGTATTCTCGTAGAATCCCAGCCACCTCTTCCTTTTAATCATCAGATAATTCCTGATTAATTTTAACATTAGACACATCTTCAGTCTGAATATCCCTTGGCACAACCGGTACCTCATACTCATCACTATCCTCACTAATCATTGCTACACACGCAAGATCATCACTCTCCTGATCATCTGTGAAAAGTACAGAATCAGATTTGAAATCCTCACTACCCTCTGCCTCAGTAACTCGAGACTTACCCTTCAAGTTATTGCCTTTGCTGATCCTGTCATGGTACAACTTAAGCATGTTAATGTGGTATTTGTGCTCAACTCCATTAATATAAAGAATAAAATTATACCTATTAACTCTTTACCACATCGAATGGACCTTGCACTGCACTATTAGCTATTGTTACTTGTGGGCAACAGTAACAAGACTTTATCCCCTTCATTTATTTCCCTCTTACAAGCATTTTTATCATAGAATATTGATACTTATCTCTAGCCATCTCTAACTCTTCTTGAGCCAGCCTACATGTATCCTGCAGCCTTTTTCTCATGTCTACTACATATCATACGTGGTCCTCGCACTATCCTTAATTGCAGTATCTTCATTTTCCCACAGCTCCTCAATAAACTAAGTGGTTCCATTACAGTGTGCCCATATACTAACTCAAATGGAGAGAATTTGCGGAACTTCACGATATGCAAATAATAAAGGATCAAGTACCTTGGCCACATCTTGGGTTGGTCTGTACACATACGTCTGAGCATTTTCTTTAACACTCAAACTTTTCTACTAAACCATTGCACATAGCATGATATGGGGTAGTAGTAATACTCTTGATAAACAATAAGCGATTAAATTCACGCATTACATCAGAGGTGAACTGTGTTCCCCTGTCAGACAATACCTCCTTTGGAATTCCCACTCGACTGAATACTGACAGCAAAGCCTCAGCCACAGTAACCGAATCCATATTCTTCTGGGTAACGTGTAGAATAGTCACCAATGGTGAGAATATATCTTGATCTGTCACTGGCACGGGGTTCAATCGGACCCACTATGTCCACTGCAACACGCTGGAATGGTTCTTGAATCAGGGGCATTCTTCCCAACTTCACCTTTTTAACTCTTCCCTTATCAACCGTACGTGACAAGCATCACATGACCTGCAAAATCTCGTTATCTGCTCCGACATACCTGGCCAATAAAATGACTTTAATATATTTTTTAAACCTGAGTGCTATTTATAATGTTATGTATTTTTTAAATTAAAGGGATGGCAATTAAATTGGAAACAATATTTAGACTTGAGCTGCTCTCTCAGACCTATTACATCCCAATACATCTTCCAGGCATTTGAATGAACCAGCAAGAGCAGATCCTCCATTTGTAAGTAGACTTTCCTCTAGTGTTCAGTTTTGTCTTGTGAAGTTTGAAATGATTATGATGGGTTATGATGGTTTTTAAGATGTACATTATATATATATATATTATATATATATATATATATATATATATCTATATATATATATATATATATATATATATTTTGTGTGTGTGTGGTGTGTCAGTGTGTGAAAATTTCAGCTATGGCCCGGTGGTGGCCTGCGTTATTGGCATAAAAGGATAAAAATAAAAACTACTGAGGCTTACAGGGCTGCAATTTAGTGAGTGTTAATGATTGGAGGGAGGATGATCAACATACCATTTTGCAGCTCTCTAGCCTCAGTAGTCTTTAGATCTGATCGCGGGCAGGAAAAGTGCGGACGGACTGATTGTGCAGATCAGTCATTATGAACTAGGAGCTCGGTGGGCCTCAGAATATGCCCGAATTGCGACAGGATTTTCCTCTATTCGGATCGATCATAACTTCAGAGAGAGGAGAGAGAGGAGAGAGAGAGACGAGACGAGAGAGAGAGAGAGAGAGAGAGAGAGAGAGAGAGAGAGAGAGAGAGAGAATTTCCAGGAAATAGCTTAATTATAACGGAAGAGTTATATTAATAATTACCACTACTTGATATAGAATAGTATGTGCAATGCTGAAACCCATATGGCTCGATAAAATATCATATCTGCGCTTTTTCGTTGCTACGGTGAATATCAAGATCATTAGATTAAGAAGTTTACCTTATATATATATATATATATATATATATATATATATATATATATATATATATATATATATATATATATATATATATATATGATATATATATATATATATATATATATATATATATATATTTATATATATATATATTATATATATAATCATACATTTCAAGATGTATAACTTGCAACGAAGCTGTTTAAAAAAAACCTATAAAGATCGAAAGGAATGATGAATCAAAATCCCTTTCGTAATCTCGTACTAATTCTAACATGAAGAACAATTGAGGGCAAGAGATATTCCCTTTATCTTTTTCAAGACCTCTTGTAAGGACAGAAGAAGTAATTTCATTTTCAGTTATTTTGATCTTAAAGCAGCAAATAATAAATATTAATTTCTTGTAAAACGAAGACCAAATAAATCAAGGGGACAAACGAATCTTCACAAAGAAGCGTTTCCATATTTGAGCTAATCTCTCAGCTCTCTCTCTCTCTCTCTCTTCTCTCTCTCTCTCTCTCTCTCTCTCTCTCTCTCTCTCTCTTGTGGCCGTCAGATCTCCTGAGGGATATTAAGACTAAGCCGATATGTTTGAAGTTAGCGAGCATAAAGTGAGGCGATATTTCTTTTGCAAGCTTAGTCAATGTCTCAAGTCCTCAGGTTCTTCTCAGACTTTCCTCAGAAGGAACCGGAAAGTTTTCTTTAAAGATTAAATTTTTATGTAAATAATAATCTATTAATAGAATCCGAGTGGATCTTTCTTGTTTGTCCACCCCGGGTTTAGGCGGGTCAGGTAGGGGATCGGAAGGGTATTGGGACGTGACGGGCATGCTAGGTTCCAGCACAGCGTAGTGTGTGCCATCAAGCTAGTCTGTAAATAAAGTATGCAGAAATGTTTAACAAATTTTAAAAGTAAATTGTGGGAAATTGTTTGGCTCTTGATGATGATGATGATGAAGATAATTATGATAATAGGGTGATGATAAACGATATATATATATACTATATATAGATATATATATATATATATATATATTATATATATAGTATATATATATATATATATAGTTATAAATTTCTCGTTCTCGGATTCTGAAAACTGTGGAAGTGACTTTCTGGCATTCCTAAAAGGCCTTGCAAGAGAACGGGGATCATAACAAACAATCTACGACTGAAGGCTGGGTATCACTGGAGAGAAAATTTATATAAAACTCTAGAGATCTAGTTTAATGAACAATATTTACATTTAAATTACGTGAGCAGCAATTTAGACCTTAAGGGTGGCAGGTACTCGAATGGGTCCAGAAATTAAGTGTAAGGTGGTTAATTGCAGGTAAACTGGTACACATGGCTGGGAAATCATCCAGGCACAGAAATGAGGTTTGCACAGAGCGGGTGTTGCTCTTTAGTCCCGGCGCTATTTCCAAGGGATTCCAAATTTCCTCGCAACTAGGCATGATATTTGAGTCTGCAAAGATATTGCATTCTAGGATCGGTACTAACGCGATATACATGTGGGAAAGTTAAACACAATTTTCTATTATTATTCCACATCAAAGTTCATTCACAGGTACATAGAATGACTGGGAGATTATGCATAAATGGATACTGCATTGTTTAATTAACTAGGGATGTTTAGCATGAAACAACATTAATTACTATGTAGCAGATGTTAGTCTAAGTGGGAATATCACAATTAGCATTAATATCAACTACTAGCATCACAAGGTAGCAATGGGGAACTGAGTTACGGAAACAAAAGTAGGGCTGCGATAAGGGGGGGGGAGAGTCGCTTTGGAAAGAATGAAACGGAAGTAAAGACAAGAGACAAAATGATGGTAACTGACTGCACTCGAAATTACTCCATTACAGACCTAGTTATCTGTAGGCTGGCTTCTTCCGAATTGCTGAGCAGTGGATAGTACTATGGGCAGTCAATAAACACTCGGGTCCCCAGAAGGGGAGGGAGAGTGATGGGGAAGAAGGAGTGAACAGCTTTGGTAACTGGAAATCTTCATATGCAGGTTGCCTCCTGGTTTTATAATCTTGGTTCCAATGGGCCTTTGTTCCAGGCTTGTTCCTCTTGGCCAAGATAGACTCCGCCCTACGCAGGTTACCCGAGGAGAGTAATTCCGGGGCAGCCAATCAGGACAGAATAAGATGATTCATGAGGCATTCAAATAGTACAGAGGCTCAGTGAAGATGGGGTGACATGAGGGAATTGACAGAAACACTGGAAAAACTTAATTTTATTCGTCGCTTTTATATGCTTTTATAACATTACTCATTTACTTCCAGGTATTTTCACGGAGTAGTAAAGGGAGAATTCCCATTAGTAAAGTATACCATTCTTAATAAGATTGGCTAATTAGTGTTTCGTCGTTATGTCCGTAGTGTCCACTACTTTCTTATCTATTTAGTTTTACAAATGTATATGACGTTTTTAATAAATATGTATAGATATTTATATACATACATACATACGATACACACACACACACACACATATATATATATATATATATATATATATATATATATATATATATATATATATATATATATAATATATATATATATATATATACATATATATATACATATATATACATAGTGTATATATATATATATATATATATATATATATATATATATATATATGTATGTATAGTATATATATATATATATATATATATATATAGATAGATATATATATATATATATATAAGCTACAAATGTCCTTTAATATCTATTCACTCTACCTCGGAATTGATATATTTTCATATATGTTAACCGAAGGGGAATTTTCAGAACGTACAGTGAAGCACAACACCTATCACGAGAAGTATAAGTGATAGCCGTGTGGTTAGATGGATTCACTGTACGTCCTGAATTCTTGGTTCCGTGATTTGAGCCCATGACCCGACGAATTTCTTATCGACGAAAAAAATTACCCCTTCGGTTTACTATATGAAAAATATATTAATACGAGGTAGAGTGGTATTAATTACGAGGTAGAGTGGATTAGAATGGGAAGATATCTTAATGCCTATATATGGATCACGGCAGAAGCGTTGTCCATCAGAGAGGTTTTTCCAAGGTGTGCAGTGTGGCCAATGATAACTAACTCGCTGAGAGTGTGAGCGAGTTCCACTACCGGAAGTATTACAGGGGAGAATTCCAACTAGAATTTGAGCACGAGATTCATTGGTGGGGCTTTCGGTGCTTCTGCTATAAAGGACTTTAGTCTGCCAAGCCCCAATGACCACCACCAAAAAATGGCAGAGAGATTTTTCCTCAACGCTTTGTTCCGAAATAGACAATTAGGCCAGATGTTTCTGCAGAATTACATCCCAGATTTTTTTAAATACAGTTCATGAATATAAATAGCTCATCATTATAGGAGGTTGATGCTTAGCATAATTCTATGCATACCATTTGGAAGAATTTTAACTAAGGGACTTCTTAGATATTGAGTAGGAGGCTGCTCTATAGGGGATCATTACTATATTGGGAGCGCTTCTTTGTTTGGGAGAAGAGCTTGTTCCCCCCCCCTCTCTCTCTCTCTCTCTCAGACAGACAGACAGACACACACATACATACATACATACATCTATATATAATATATATATTATATATATATATATATATATATATATATATATATATATATATATATATATATATATATATATATAATGTGTGTGTGTGTTTATGTTTATAGTATATATGATACATCATATATATATATATATATATATATATATATATATATATATATATATATATATATATAGATATGTTACGCAAAATGTGGATAATTGCCAAATGTGTACATTTGCAATGTTAATTTTGCCTATTGTGTACAATTTGCAGCGCTTGGTGCCGATTGTGCACAATATGCAAAATGATTGCAAAATGTACACATTTGGCAGTTTTTTCTACTTTTTGCAAGGACATTTTGCCAAATGTTAACATGATTTTCGCAACAGTATTTTACCAAATGTTAACAGATGTTTTTGTTCCAGTGGCATGTCGGACTTTAAAGAGCAGTTTGAGCAGAAGACTCGAAATTCTCAGACTAAGACTAATATGAAACACTTCTTGTTTACGAGCTGAAATCGTGCAGTTGGGCAAGGTGGAGGGCAGTTAAACCAGATCTACCAGCTCAGTAGCAACTACCGTCTGTCCTACCAACTCACAAGTGGCATGTCGGACTTTAAAGAGCAGTTTGAGCAGAAGTGGACAACTTATTACAGCCTAAGAATGACAATGTGGTTATTCCTCGGAAAGAGAAACGTGCACAGTGGATAGCTCAGCTGCTTAAAATTGAAAAGAAGCAATAGGGCCTAAAACCAGCGAGGACTATAATATGAAAAAAAGATTCGAAATTCTCAGAGTTGGTGACGATGACCGACTTATTCGGAAGCGTAAAGGATTGGAAACTGAATTTAAGTTTACAGTGTGCTTTGAGGAAGTTCATCAACCATTTCAGCAAGTTTTGTGTGCTGCGGCCCCTTACATCAAAACGAGCTGAGGAGGTTGCTAACACGCTTCTCCCAATATTTTTGACCTTTGGCGCTCCCGTTATCCTGCACTCAGATAACGGTGAGACGAGTTTGTGAATGCCGTTATATCAGAGTTGTCTATGCTAGGCCTGAACTTAAGCTCGTCACTGGTCGGCCACGCCCACCCACAAAGCCAAGGTGCAGTTGAAAGATTGAATGGAGTCATCAAGACAAATTAAAAATTTGGATGCACGAAAACAAGTCCAGCAGGTGGAGCGTTGGGGTCCACTTTGTCCAGTGGCAAATAAACATTTCGGAACATGAAACCATAAAAACAAGTCCGTTTACAGTCATGTTCGGGATCGAACCCAAGGTAGGCCTAGCATCCACTGTTATCCCACCTAATATGCTCGGCAATATAAGAACTGAATAATATTTAGACACCATCCTCCAAAATGAAGCCGAAGGGGCGGCTGATGAAGAGGAACAAGAAGGAGAGGAGGAACAGTAAGGAGAAGAGGAACGAGATGGAGAAGAGGCGCCGCAATTCGCTGAAGCTCGGCAACTGGCTGCAGCCGGCCAAGAAAAAACCGCACTTAGAATGACAAGGAGGGCGAAACCCCTCTTAAGTCCCCTACAAGTGGGTGACAACGCGACGCTGAAAGTTCCCGAGTTTGATCGTGGGCCGAGTGACAGCAGGAACCTCCTGGTTGTGGTACTGCAGAGAGACGAGGACCTGTACCAGGTAGGCTGCAGAGAAGGACGCATAACCACCCGGTACACGGCAGCTGACATGGACCCCGTTAAGGAGAAGAACTCCTCACCCAGATGAGGTTCCCGACGTTGAAATGGCTTGAGAACCGCTGTAACCAGGTACACAAGAGGCCAAGGGTATGTGAAGTGTGCCTGTAAAACAATTGCACAACTTCCAGATGCTCCTGCACAAATAAGCTGTTAAAATGTAACTCTCGTTGCCACCCTGGTCGTTCTTGTAGCAATATTTAAGTGTTAAAGTAGTGTCAATCCCTTTTAGTTTGAACAATAAATACTAATAAATACTAATTCTACTTTGAACAATAAATACTAATTCTCTTTGATTCTTGTTTCATTCTGCCTATTGTGTACAATCGGCAAAATGCCGTTGCTTTTTTTAAAAAAATGGCAAAATTTTGCCATATGTGGATAATTATCTACATTTGGCAAGCGCAATTTCCAAATGTGTACATTTTGCAAACTTTCTCGCAATGTACACATTTGGCAATTATCCACATTTTGTGCATAACATAGATATATATATATATATATATATATAATATATATATATATATATATATATATATATATATCTATATATATATATATATAGTATATATATATATATATATATATATATATATATATAGATATATATATATATATATATATATATATAAGGAGTATATAATCATATTATACTATATATATACTATATATACTATATTTATAATATATTATTAGACCTCAAAGGTAGTCAATAATATGCTCAGGTTGAAATTGACTACTGTAATAAATGGGAAGAAAGCATAAAAAAAAAATAATTAATCAACACTTAATTGTAATATTCTCCTTTGAACATTAACCTAGATATAGTCCTCACAAGTATCGCGTATATATATATATATATATATATATATATATATATATATATATATATATATATATATATATATATATATATATATATATATATATATATTCTTATAATGTAAGTTTTGTAATGCAATTATAATTTTTGGTAATATGATTAATTCACCTCAGAACCTGTGTATCATGTTATGAAATGTGTGTTTTGTGTTCAGATTCCCAAATTTAAAGATAACATGTTGTTAAGTAGTCCAACTTTTATTTCCTTTGAAGTAACGTAAGACAGAGAGAGTGAAGCTCATAAGCCTTTTGAAGAGGGTTGTTGTCACACTTTGAGAATGTCTTAACTAAGCTGATTTCTTTATCGGTGCACGTGTGTAAGACCTCCCAGGCCACATTAAGTCCTTGAGGACCTTCCCTACAATGATGTATTCATAGAGAGATGATGAATGTAATATTGTTTTCATCTGAACTAGATGCTAATCGCTCATACGCTTATGGGGATAGAAAACCATTTTTGTGAAGGCACCCACGAAAGTGTAAAAGTGTGTAACAAGCCTTTAAGCTGAACTGCGTATTCAGGTATTTTACAAATGTGGGAAAGTGCACTTCGAGGTTTTATTTTACCATTGGATAAAATTATCATTCTTAAATACATTTCTTTTGCTTTGTTCTTCTGACATATCCATTTTGTTTTTATATGCTTAATGTTTGTACTGTCAATGCTTAATTGTTTCATATTATGCATTATGTTTTTGCATGTCTTTATTTTGTTTAATTAGTTTAAAATAATATTCTATTATGTAATTGTTGACTCTAACACTTCCAAATTAATTTGTATTTAATTAGATTCCATTTCAAATTTAATTATTGCTTTATAATTTAATTTAATTAATTTTCTTGATAAACTTTGATTTAATTTTGCTTCATAATTAATTCAAGAATTAATTAAACTTTTGTTTTCAAGTAATAACAATTTCCCTGAGATTGTGAATTTCACTTATAAATTTTGAAATTTGAGAAATAAATTTTTGTGTTTAAAAATATTGGAAGAGTTTCATTTACTTTCACCAGTATATAACATATATATATATATTTTTTTTCTTTAGGTAGAAAATAGAGTGATAATGTGACGTTTCCCACAAATAAAAAAATCAGAATCAGGGAAATACTTAGATTGAAATTGCAGGAGTGATGCCCTTTAATTAAGATTAGCTCACACCTATTTTAATGAACTTAGACTGATTGTTTTCTTGACTGTTCAGTTATAAAAGGGATCACTATTACCTTTAGAGTATTCAGTCGTTTAGTATTTATGATGAGGTCAGTGTCTGGCTGTATACAGTGGAGGGTAAGTAAATAACCAGGTACTTGACAACTTGCCCTAAGTACAAAGGGATGTCCCAGACCAGGAATAAAGGTCTCTTGTCCTAGCAAGTACAAATGGTAATTAGTAACCAGATACTTGTCAATTGGGTATAACAATAGTAATGTTGTTCCATACACAGATCTTTGACTAACTTCGTGCACCAAGTATTATGTATCCGCACCAATTACTCTCGGCCACTTTCCGTCACAATCTATATATTATATAATATATAATATATATATATATATATAATAATATATATATATATATAGTAGATATATATATATGTATTATATATATTATATAGTATATATATATTATATATATATATTAATATATATATATTATATATATATATATAATTATATATTATATATATATATAGGGTCGTATATATGTAATATATATATATCTTGTATAGTATAATATATCGATATATTAATATATATAGATATATTATATATATATTATACCTGTAATATATATATATATACCATTATATTTTCTTCTAAATGGTATGCTCCATATTATATGTTTTTTTTCGTGTGTAATGCAACCCTGTATCGAGTGTATTGAACAGCAACAGATCCCAGTGAGCGGAATGCCGTGCAGGCAGAACTGGCCAGAAAGAGATTTCCGAGACTAACACACGAGACTTGCGAACAGGATATGGCGCTTCCTCATGACCAATTCGTCTGTCTCGCGACGAGAGAATCCTTCACGTGACACTGGTATTTAATTTCGTACCCGTCTGAGGACATGCAAAAAAAAAGAAAAAAAAAAAACATTCCCTCAAGCGTTGTAATGTGACGCCACAGCAATGACTATTTCACAATCTGGCACGTGTAAGTGCTGACTAATCAACGCCTGGGTAGTGGAGGAGGTTAGACGTGGACCGGGGGGAAGGCGGCGATTGGTTGATATGCCTTTGAAAACGAGAGGTTAAAAGGGGTGATTAGAATGTTGGTTTTGAGGGATGTTCGCCCTCATACCTGGCAGTTGTGAATATTATTGTAGCGCTGCTCTATCCGATTTCCTTCTTTTAGCGCAAATTTTGTTTGTTTCTTACGTTTTTGAAATTGATGATTTCTCTGCGTCTTTTTGTTTCTTTCTCAATATGATAAAATGATTGCTCTCGTTGGCTTTCTCTAATGTCTATATGTTTGGTGTTATGTATTGCAAATGCGATACAGTATATTTTAATTTCACTCCATGAGAGTCAAACGCGGATTGTAAATAAATTGTCAATTGTTTTAATTGCACCAAATTTAATCACTCGAGTGTAGCAAAGTAACGACTTTTTCAAAACTTGGAATTCTTATCATTGACATGTTCACATAATGTAATAAATTGATGAAAATTCATTTGTCAGGTATTTTAATTAAATTCTCTCTCTCTCCTCTCTCTCTCCTCTTCTCTCTCTCTTCTCTCTCTCTGCAATGTTCTAGTACATAGATATGTTTTCTGCTTCACGCAAGCAATTACTTTCAATAAATCATATCTCGGATAATCCACTGTAAATTAATATGTCTAGTTCTTTTACATGTGATTTTCATTTCTTGGAGAGTTTAACTAGGATTAGGGTTTCTTGATCTTTTTATTACCTTGTAATTCATTTGATCCAATGACGCCTGAATAAACAGCGAAAGACGCTTGGTACTGACCTTCTGCCTGTCTTTTTCCTGTGGTAATTTGCTTATATAATGGGGTCACTGAATATATCTGCAATATAAATGTACATATAATATAATCTCTATATATATAATATATCAATATATATATCTCTCACTATTAGTATATATAGATATATAGTAGATATAGTTTTTATATTTTATATCTATATATATATATATATTATAATATGTATATGTATATGTTGTATGTATCGCGTTAAGTATGTGTCTATAATTATATGCAAGCATGTTGGGATAAGTCTCTGCTTCTCATTACTTTTGAGTAAAATTTGGATCATCTTGTTAACTTATCTAGAGCCCTATTTACTCGTATACGATGGAGAAAATGAAGGCAGAAAACTAGATTTCACTGTGAATAGACTATTGTCATCACAGGGCGTTAACTATTTCACAGAGATATTGTAAAATGAAGAAATTATTATAAGATGATGAATTCGAATAATGGAAAGGACAGAAAAAAACAACACAAATCCTCGAAGGAACGAATTCTTGTTACAGGTTCTCGACCATTGTGAAATATTAGACATTCACCATATACCAAAAAAATAGCCATAGTTCAAGGAAGGAATAGTTCTGACTTTTAAATTTGTTTCAAAACCTCTGCTGTTCATTAGTGGAATCGGCAGCGGTTTTTTTTTTGAGATGTCAGTTTCTAGATAAATCTTTACATTGATCGATCCATGAGTACGTCCAGTCGCTTTGATTCATGCGTTATCTTCTGTTTA
>NC_087209.1:15063966-15073966 GCF_015104395.2 Macrobrachium nipponense | reverse complement strand
AGCTAACATTTATTCCCAACAGTTTTGCTCGGAAACTGCGATGACCTCTACGAAAATATTATTTATTTTATTATTATTATTATTATTATTATTATTTATTATTATTATTATTATTATTATTTCATTATTATTATTATTATCATTATTATTATTATTATTATTATTATTTATGATTATTAATCCTCACTAGTAGCACGAGTCTGTCAAAATGTCAAAAAATCCAATTATGTAAATGTACATATAATTAGATTATAAAAATCAAGGATACTTTCCGGGAATCTGTTCGGTTCCCGTTATCAATCTGATCACGTTGATTAGCACTCCAGCGAGTAAAAATTTAGTGACTTGCTTATTTAAATGGACCGTCCTCAAGTATAATCAGCAATGCCCGTCCTTTTTCTGGATGAAATCCCGCCATCGTCTGGACGTCTATTGGTCCGTGCCCAATGCGGTCGTTTGTGATGGTCCCCTTCTTCAACAACTAGCCCGGGGCAGCATCGGTTTTACTGGAAGTAGCCGAGTTCCCTGAACGGGAGAAAGAGAGCAACCCGGCATCAAGATGTGTGCTGAAAGAGACAACACTATCATAATGTTCTTTATTTCCTTAAAGCCTTTATATATTTTCTGGAAATAAAGTTCTAATTGGTGAATTTTATATTCTTCGGTGAAAGTTTTGCCTTCCTAAATAACACTGTCTATCGCCGCTCCCCTCCCTAGCCTTCTATACCAACTCTTTACTTTAAATTACTTTTGATTCTTCCCAATTTAGGGTGATCGGCTGTAAGACTTTGACTAACTAACCATTGGTTATCCGCATGTCAACCTGTATGCTCTTTTGTGTTTCCCCGATTCTATTGGGCAGCCCCTCTACCACTTTTCCCGAAATATTTAATTGTCACATTCTGTAACAGGAATTTTCGTAAACCCCAACATTTTTTGTGATTCGTATGCTTATATTGTTATGTATAGAAGTCTTTTTTAATAGTGTTGTTTCTAATTAAAGACATATTTATTTTATCATTGTGATTTTTTTAACAGTTTTTCCGTATTATGTTTAAGTGAGTTAAAAGGGATGCCAGACATTCGTAAACTTCTTTGTTTAGTCATTTTACTTTAGAGGAATCTGTGTAATATTCCTCTGACTTTTTTAAGGCGTTATATAAAATATAAAGGGTAACATAGTTTTTTTAAAACATTCAATGTGTTCTTAAGTTCTCTGTCAATGAAATCAGGATCACTATTTTCAAGCTCTCAAAAAAATTGACTAAGATGTTAGTTTTGATTTCATTAATCGCCAGGATAAAAATGAAATGATGTTTCTGCATTGGTCTCCTACATATACGGTAAATTTAAAAGTGACATTTACTGGGTCATGGAAGATCATATGTAAAACGGCAACTTATCATCTGTTTTCTGTTCGGCTGATATTCTATTATATATATATATATATATTTATATATATATATATTATATATATAATATATATTATATTATATATATATAAAATTCGTCAATGTTTGTATACTGCATTATTGAATTTTCCAACTGTCTACTAAGGATTCAGAAGCCGTTGGGAAGGAAACGCTGTTTATTCGGCTAATAATTTTTCGACAAAGCATCGATAAAGGTAAACTTGCAAGTGTATATTTTATAACCTTACTTCAATTTTACAAGGATTATTTTGAACTTAGTTTCAATAGTTCTGTGTTATCCAGAGTAATAAGTGAGCTTCCTATGCCTGATCATCAAAATAGTATGTAAGGCTTTTGTGACGCATAGTGACGTTAACTCTGACGTCATGAGCTCCGCCACAGTCAGAAGTTCACCAAAGCGAAAACGGTACGGGGACTTGGCCTGCCCATTGGCGAAGACTTACTCATTATTTGCTATTAGTTTACCCTCCTACGCTTTCAGCAACATCAGTGATGACGAGCATGATTTTTCATCCTCCTCTTGTTTGTATTATCATTCTCAATTGATTTTTTATAATAAATATATAATAATAATACTAATAAGATATATAATAATATTATATTCACGTATCTTTTAATGGTAATTAATATATATATATCTATATATACTATTATAATATGTCTAATATATATATTATATATATATATATATATATCTAATATATATATATATTATATTTGCGCGAATAACACAGGAAAGAAATAGGCAGAAATCGTCCTGGTAACTTGAATATAACCCACTTGATAATCCGACCTATGAGGTTCCTCCATGCGCTGCACTAGAGGAGTAAAAAAACCTCTTTGAAATCAGGGTCAAACGCCATGAATTATGTCTAACAACTTCAGATACATAGTTCACCAGTTACCGTTCCCTGGCAAACAGTTTCCAAGTGAAAACATTAACGGTAAAACGTAGCTCCGTCGATAATAGTAACCCATAAGGAAACAACAAAGATCTCATAGTAAGTTGGTGTTTCTTGTTTCAAATGACACATTTATAATATATATATATATATATATTTATCTATATATATATATATTATATATTATATATATATATATATAATATATGTTGAATTACCAATTAAAAGATACGTGATATAGCATCTAATCGAATCGATTTTCCATATCAATTAGCAATCGACTAAAATAAAAATATTTTCATTCCTACACTGCTCAATATTTCAGAGAACCTTCAACACTGAATTCTTCAAAGTAAAATACAAACAGATAAATACTTAACACCTGGAAACCTCACATTTCATACTGAAAGTGAATAATTTCAGATCCCGTAGTTTATCAGCGAGAAATCCTCGTCTTCTACTCAAGTCCTGAGAACATCAAAGACTGCGTTTGCGGAAATACTAGGCGAGTTGACGCTGAGTGTTTTGCTCGTCTTTTATGGTCCTTTTTTTATTAATATTTTTGGCTCTGGAACAAAAATAAAATTCCTTTGTTAGGGGTGGATAGGAAACCCGACGGAAAGTCTCTTCATAAGCAGTGAAGTTGAGGACTTTCCCGAAGTTTTTAGTCTGATTTGTGAGATGTTTGGAAAACTCAAATTCAACTCAGTTGATGAAATATTTAGCACGATGGTGTGTTTCGAGCGCGCACGCACGCACACAGACAGTTATATATATATTATATAGTATATAGAGTAATATATATATTTATTTTAAAATAAAATATAATATTATTCTATATATATATATTATATATTATAATATATATATATATATATATATATATATTAGTTGATTTTCACATTAACAATACTTTATTCATATATATATATATATATATATATATATATATAATTATAATTATTATATCTATATATATTAGTTTGATTTTCACTTAACAATTCTTATTTAATTTATATATGATACTATATATAATATATATATATATATATATATAAAAGATATATATATATATATTATGTATATATAATATATATAAATATTAGATATATTTGTGTTGTTGTATGTGTGGTGTGGTAGGTGTGTGTGTCAGGGACAATTACTGCAAAGAGATTTACAAGTTTGTTCCTTACATCTCTTGAACCAACAGTAAGTTGCGCCTGGCATAACGTCAGCTGATGTTTACATGCCTTATTGTTTATTGAAACTGACATACATCGTGACAGTGATTTGATGATGTACAATTGTGAATAATTACAGCAAATCAAGTGTTAGGGATTGGAACGATGTGTAAAAATTTTGAGTAAACTATTTATCGGTGATTTTACGTAAAAATATCGAGTAACGCTTCGTACTTTGGTAGAAATGCGCCAAAACTTGAAACTAAATAATGGAGCGTAGAATGAAATGCAACGCCTACATAGATTTAACTTGTTCGCAAAGATTGAGCACTTATGAATTAACAGTAATGCATAATTATACATGGATTTTGCATAAATTCATGCGCATTTACAACAAAATGAACCCGATTCCAAATCAATGAAGTTGGTTTACTGTATAAATAAATTATACTAACTTTGCAGTAAGAAGACAGTAATTAACATCAATTTCTGTAACATGATCACTTTTTCATAATGATTCAATGTCATTATTTAGGGAAGTTCGAATAATTATCAAAATGTGATTTCAAATTTTTAAAATTTAAACGGGAACTGGGATATTTAGTTCCACCCTTAACAATAATAATAATAATAATAATACTAATAATATAATAATAATAATAATAATAATACTTTATTATAAGTAATGGCTACTTTCAGCAGCATTACACTTGTAGAGATTTCTTCTCTATTTTGCGAATAGCGGCTTTTTCACAGTGCTACTTAAACAGACAGGCCCGTTAGAGCGCCTATAGAGGATCATACGGTAAAATACAGGGTCAAATGAGGGGTATATATTTTGAATTTTACAGATAAACTATGATACATAGTCATCAAGTACATTAACTATCTCTCTCTCTCTCTCTCGCCTCTCTCCTTTCTTAAAGCGAGCTTTCGGTCTTGAGCTGCCAGACTCCTCGGGCTGGGAGCTGATTGTGTACTGATCTTGGTGCGGTGGTCCGTCCTCCTTATATCTTGGTTTGACAGCAGGGTTCTGCCCCTGCTGTCTCCTATTGGCGTGGCGGTGAGTCCTTGTTGTCATTGGCTGGCCTGAGCCAGGTCTCAAGCCACTTTTCCTCGAACCGATGGTTTCGTTGCAGCATATTTTTCAATATAAGATCGCGCGTCCTCCTATTCTTATTATGAAAATAACCCCTCTCCACAGGTACGAGAACCCTGAATCAGACGCATGTAGTGTACCATTATACATGCCCAGTCCCGAATGCAGCGGCGCTACGTAGGTATGACTACCATGCGACTGTCGAAGGACTCTCGTTGCCACGCCCAATAGGGGGTATAAAGAACACGCCCGCACCAAACATCACGAGGCCATCTCCCGAGATGTCCATCATAAAGAACACGAAGATCATCGGGAAGTGCCCCTGATGCCCCGTCGGTTGCGCCTGCCTGGAGTCGCTCCTCATCCAGCAAATAAAACCTCACTGAATACGACGCAGGAAGAATTTCTCCTCCCTACGAGTATGAGAAGACCTGCCACTAACAATACACCACCGATCATGACAACTCTATGGATCACAACGCCCCCGACGAGGTACTACCGGCAACCGATAGGAAAATCAAAGTAGTCGTGAATTCCCCAGCGTAGCGCACGCCCATTCATGTTACAGCGCCGCTTATGATTGTCCCAGCGGCTTGCAAGGATATGCTGCAACGCAACCATCGGTTCGAGGACAAGTGGCTTGAGACCTGCTCAAGGCAGCCATAAAACAGACTCACCGCACCACCATAGGAGACAATCATGGGCAGACCCCTTGCTGTCACCACAGAATAAGGAGGACGTACACCGCACCAAGAAATCGTCCACCCTCATCTTCCCAGCCCGAGGATGTCTGGCCGCTCCAGACGAAAGGGCTCGCTTTAAGAAAGAGAGAGAGAGAGAGAGAGAGAGAGAGAGAGAGAGAGAGAGAATCGTTTAATGACTTTGATGACTATGGTATCATATTTTATCTGTAAAATTCAAATATATACACACTATTTTGACCCTTTTTTTACCAGACCTCTATAGGCGCTCTACTGGCCTGTTTGTACCTGAAAAAGCCGCTATTCGCAAAATTAGAGAAAATCTCTACAATGTAATGCTGCTGAAGATGTCCATTCTTTTATAAAGTATGCTTGAGAGAGGTCCTGCTTCCTACGTACATAATAATAATAATAATAGTAATAATACATAATAATAATTCATAAAGAATAATAACACAAACAATAATAAATAAAATAATAATATTTTAATAATATAATAATAGATAATAATAATATAATATAATAATAAGATCACACCTGTTTTACATATCTAGATAAATAATGGATGTATTTGGTGGTAACTTCCAAGCTTATTTCGAATAGTCCTGGGCATTTGAATATATAATATCAGCTGTCCATACTTTTTTAAAACCTAACTATAATCTGAAGGTCAAATTCTTTGCGGTGTTTAGGTATGGAAAATGTTAATAAAAATTGAAACGACAAACTCAGTCGGACGCCCACTCATTCACTGACACGGGGAATTGGTGAAAGGCTATTTTCATTAAATTCCTAAATGAAGCAGTGTGTGATGTATGATGTGGGGTAATAAATACATTCATAGCCAATCATCTGTATTCAATTAATTTCCAAACTGAACTGTAAATGCTTTTAGTTAATTACGGGATTCTTAATTAATACATCTTGCATTGAAAGATTTGACGAATGTCGGGCTAATTCATTAATCACTAATAATAACTTTTGCTCATAGCTGGATTTTGACTATTATATGAACTAGTTAGAATATAGCCTTTGTGTCACAATTTATTCTAGTCCAGTGGTTCTCACCTTTTTATATCCAACACCCATTCCCCCTCTCTCAGAGTTGGTCCCTTCCCGCCCAGATTTAAAGAAATGAATGAAAAAGAGAAAGAGGAGAGAAAGGGTTTCGAGGAGAGGGAGGGAGGGTCAATAATCACAGAACATGAATGCCCACGATCTAACTGTTAGATAGCCTGAAGGAAACTAATGTCGTTTAGTTCCTCACTCTGATATATAGATAAGAATATGAAATAAGAATTTTGAATTTATCCCTCCTGGAAATTGGGTGGTCACCCCCCCCCCCCCCCCCCACACCCCCGTTCATACTCCACTTGTTATAGGCAGTGGGCTCGTGGCTATCATTCTTATGGTGAATTTTTATTACTTATTTATTTTTTTTATTTCTTATATCACTGCATAAACTCTCTCTCTTCTCTCTTCTCTCCTCTCTCTCTGAGGAAGGGTCCGCAAAACCGTTACCGAAGCTCTATTTTTGAATTTTACTCATTGACAATGGTGGTAATCATTTTTCCAATTTACTGTAACTCTCCACTGCGTTGATTATTCTGCCATGACATGTCATCAGTAGCGTCCACTAATTTGATGACCTATCACTAATTAAGGTACCTGTGATAAACCTTTGACGAATTTCAAAACATTTCAAAGCACACCTTCTCTCTCCAACACTAGAGTTAGACTAACACTGCTCGAGAGGGCAGTGCTCAGTGCTCCTGTCCCTTTAACGCGCGGGCTGGCTACCACATTATCTATCACCCTGCTAGTAAAATTATAACTGCTAAGCACCGCATTTCCACATATTGTTTCAATTCATTTTTTTTATTGACAAAAACAGAAGAATGGTAATAAATTTAAAGAATTATTGATAACTATACTTAATTTCGCATATTCATATATGATTTGTGCATATATATGAAATCTATAGGGGGTGCTGCAATTCCACAGTGCATACTGACGAGCCGCCACTGGTTATAGGCAAAGAAAACTATTCACCAAAAACTTCTGCAAGCGTTGATGCTTTTACGTAAAACATTTGCCTCAGTGAATGTTATCGAGATAAACAATTCCTTCATACAATCTATGCACACTTTTACTCCCAAATCCCTGTTTCGTCCAATCTCATAACCCTACCTCCTAACTCACTGTTATCCATCGTATCTAATGTCGAAGACTTTCACGAATGAACCAGTTCCATAATTCTCCCGTCGTCAGCTTCCTTATGTAAAATATCCTTCTTCTTTTTTTCTACCACTCTCTGCAATTAGCATCGCTATGCGCAGTCGATAAAATATTCTTGGAATACTTCAGCCTCTGCATTGCCAACTCTTTTTCGCCTCACAAACTTTTACATATTTATAGCCAGGTATTCATTTAGAAAATACATCTTCCGTTCAGATAGAAGGTAAATTTATGCTGTACTGTGACCAGTGTTCATTATGGCTACGATAAATAAGTTTATTGAATACCTCTGTGTTCAGTTTGCGCTTAATATCTGTTATTTTCCACCTAATTTAACTATTGGATGTCATATATACGTGTATATATAGGTACTATACACATACACACACACACACACACACACACACACACACACATATATATATATATATATATATATATATATATATATATATATATATATATATAGATGATATATATATCTATAATATATATCATATATATATATATATCTATATATATATATATCTATATATAGATTATATATATATATATATATATATATATATATATATATATATATATATATATATATATATATATATATATATATATATATATATACTATATATATATATATCTATATATATATATATATATATATATATATATATATATATATATATATATATATATATAATATATAGCGTATAATAAATATTATTGCATTTTGCCACCTAATATTCGTCTCTCTCTCTCTCTCTCTCTCTCTCTCTCTCTCTCTCTCTCTCTCTCTCTCTCTCTCTCTCTCATAGAAAGGGATCAATTCAGGTTACCGTTTTTCGATGACAGACGCAGAACGAGCATTCATTTATTCGGGCATTCTTTCATTTCTGAAGAACGACAATGCAATTATTATTAAATGCTGCGGGTGCAAAAAATTCTCAGTCTTTTTCTATGATTATGGAATGAAAATGTCATTTCCTGCTTTATAATATGAAGAAAATTCCTTTCAATTGAGATTTTTGCTGTTTATCCACCGTATTGCAACATCGTATATTCCGTCATCCTTTTTGCTATGTTTATATTAATTTTTTTTTCAGAGGTCTGTCCAAGTTATCGAAGTCATGTCAGAGCATAGTTATAAATATATTTCAGATTAAATATAATACGCTCACTTGTCGTGCTATGAGAGTAAATTGAAATCCCTTTGTATTTTGAAAATATCTTAAAAAAACGTTAAAAACTGCAAAGAATTTTAACGCTTTTAATATAATTCCCGAATGCAACGGGATTTTAATTTGTATTGAGATATATGATGGTAAAAGATTGAAGAATAGGTACATTTTCGTATTTTTATTTAATGTCGGTTTTAACAATAGTTGTGTCTGGTTAACGGTTTTCCAAAATCATTTATTTGTTAACATTTTGTAAGTAAAGTTCTTTTAAATCCGGTCTCAAGAGTTATTGAGGCACTACTGATGAGTTTTGGGTTGCTGGAGAAACCTTGAGTTTTCTACAGGGGTTTTTAATCCTGGTTTTAAAAGTTAAATGATGAAGGGAGCTGCGTCGCTGATATAGATTTTGTTGACAGATATTCCTAATAAGCTTAAGCCTTATTGCTGAAAATTGATATGTGAATATGTTTACTTGTGTTTAAGTGTCAGTCTGTTATGGAAGAAAAAATGTCATATTAAAACGACAGAACAAAGAAACGAAAAGAATAAAAAAAAATAATATAAAAGCGCTGAGACCGTGAAGAGTCAAATGGAAGCATTAAAACTTGTACCAGGGGAAATATGACGGAAAGAAAAGATGGAATCAGAGAAGGAAACGATGAAGATTTAAGAAGCAGTTCAGCAAAGTGATAAAGATAGTAATGTGATGATATAATAAGGAAATGAAGTGAGTCTAGAAAACTGGGTGGAAAAATCATGGAAGCTGAAGAAAAAAAAAAACAATTAAATGGGGTTAGTAGAATGAAACGGAAATTAGATGTAGTTAAAGAGACACGAAATAAAAAGGGAGAGATACACAACAAAAAGTTCAGGCCTCTAGTGTTTTAAGTCAAGACGGGATTTTAACGAATTTAACAATGTTTTTTTTATTCACTAATCATTACATATTTTCCAAACATGCGAAAATGTCCATAAGGCTTTAATGGACACATATTCACGTCAACATGTTCACACCCAGGCACACTTGAGGATCCTCTGTTACGTGAGGTTTTGTTTACACTTGACTGTTTAGTGATCCAAAAGTTTTTAGTGAAATTGATCATTTTTTATTCACACTATGCCACATCAGTATCCTCCAATAACTGGGCCTCTGTTAACAATTATGGTTTATTGATGAAATAGACGAGTCGATGTTATGAGTCTCCCTTTGCCATCTTTTATTTTAAAGCCCTGCTCCTCCAGGGGGAGAGCCTTTCTTGGACAAGTAT
>NC_087209.1:15055648-15063466 GCF_015104395.2 Macrobrachium nipponense | reverse complement strand
TTACACAGCCAAACAAATACCCTTAACTAGCCCAGCGCCAAAGGATACAAGTAAAGAAGCACAACGAAGACATGAAGAAACCCCCAAACTAATGTATTCATAATCAATAAAAAAAAAAGTTAATAAAAGGCTCGGTGATCAATGAAAGCTTAAAATAGAACAGACAGGGATCTTAGACATAGAAAGAGAGGCAAAGTGCAAAAGAAAACGTTTTCCTATCAAATGTTGAGAGAGAGAGAGAGAGAGAGAGAGAGAGAGAGAGAGAGAGAGAGAGAGAGATCGGTAAAAAAAACCTGATGACATAAATGAGTGCCTCTGGGGGAAGATGTAAGAGATAAACGAGAATAATCAAGGCATCGAAAAAGGGCTGAAGACGTTGTTTCTAGAACTGGGTAACCTGGAACTGTTCCCATTAAAACTTTTGGTCTGTTTGCCGATATTTCCATGCTTTTTTTTCAATTTTTTTTAATTCCTACAGCTTTCCAAGGGATGGTGTTTGTGTGTACGTTTGTGTGTTGTGGGGGAAGGGGAGGAGAGGAGTTGCTCCGAGGGAGGTGGTGTGTAGAAGGGGTAGGGGTGGGTATTTAGGAGAGAGGGAAGGGAAGGGAAGGGAAGGGGTGTTGCTTCTATGAGAGAGGGTGTGCTATAGGAAGGCGGCATTTTCTTTTTATTCCCATAGCTTTCCAAAGCGGTGGAGTGTGTGTGTGTGGTGTGGGGGGAGGGGGTCGTGTACAGCAAGGAGAGAGTGGGTGGCAGCGGCTAGAATTTCGGAGCCATATTCAACTTTGATGCCTATCACTACATGACTCCCTTTCAGTCGTAGATTAAAACCTTTGTGTTGATTATTAGCTCTGCAGTTCTCTGGCCAGGCTGCTTCGGCCTGTTAAAAGCATTATTTTACATATAGACCCAAAGTTTGTAAACATGTATATGCATAATGTACGGATGTTTTTCCTGTACGCATGCACATCAATGTAAAAGTTCACAGTTTCTGTTAGTTTTATACGCGTCTAGTACCAGTTTTTCATGTATACATATAAGACATTACAAAATTTCAAAGTTTTTTTTAGTTAAGTACTTTTTACCCAACTCTCCTTAAACCAAAATCTATAGGCAATCCTTGAAGGGAGAAAAATGGTTCCGATCACAAACTAGGCAATTCAAAATACTGTTTGTACACTGACAATTGAATCATAGTCCTTAAGTACAATAGCACTAGATCTTATCTTGTGCACCTACAGTAGCATAACATAACAACAGGGAACATTAAATACATGCAGTTATGCAGCCGGATGTGGTCATTAGAGAAACGTATTTGATTTCATATTGATTCTCAGGACTGAGCAACGCTAGAGTTAATTAAAGATTTGTGATTTTCTTCTGGAGAAAAAAGAAAAAGAAAATAAGTCTGTTAAACCAACACAGCAAAGCCAGACTTTACAAAAGGTCCTTCAAAATCCTTTTTATTTTGTATATTGAACAGGGAAGGTAACTCAGAATGTCCTAGATTATCTTGACTTATCCCATGTCACTTAGAATTCTTGATACTTTGAGACAGCTTTATTTTGTCAAAAAATCCTTGCAGCTACTATGAAGCCTTTTCGATTATTTTTGAAAAAGGTTTCAATGACACTTTCGAATCGAGATCGAATACTGAAGGCGAGAAGGTCTCAGGAATATTCAAGCCCGATATTGAACACCTAACCTTTAGCTTAAAAAAAAAAGAACAATGAAAGTTCAAGCCCGATCTAAGGTCCATGCTTTTACCAGTTATGTAATATCATGTGCAGTAGAATTCACCAATTTACCTGTGTAATAAAAAAAGGCATCTTTAAGAAATCTGATCAAAAGTGTTTGGGTAAAAAAAATCTGATTTATTTTTCTTCTCGTAAACTTGAAATGTGAGTCTGTGTGTCGTAGTTACAGTTCCTTCACGAGATTAAATCGTTGAATAGGTTACAGTTATAGCTGTATTCGAGAGAGGAAATCGTTCAGAAGGTTACAATTATAGTTTTGTTCACGAGATTAAATCGCTCAATAGGTCGTAATTACAGTTCCTTCACGAGATTAAATCGTTCAATAGGTTACAGTTATAGCTGTATTCAAGAGATGAAATCGTTCAGAAGGTTACAGTTATAGTTTTCTCGATAAGATCAAATCGTTCAGTAGGCTGCCGTTTTAGTTTTATTCAAGGGATTAAATCGTTCAGTAGGTTACAGTGATAGTTTTCTTGATAAGATTAAATCGTTCATCAGGCTGCCGTCATAGTTTTATTCACGAGATTAAATCGTTCAGTAGGTTACAGTGATAGTTTTCTTGATAAGATTAAATCGTTCAGTAGGCTGCCGTTTTAGTTTTATTCACGAGATTAAATCGTTCAGTAGGTTACAGTGATAGTTTTCTTGATAAGATCAAATCGTTCAGTAGGCTGCCGTCATAGTTTTATTCACGAGATTAAATCGTTCATTAGGTTACAGTGATAGTTTTCTTGATAAGATTAAATCGTTCAGTAGGCTGCCGTTTTAGTTTTATTCACGAGATTAAATCGTTCAGTAGGTTACAGTGATAGTTTTCTTGATAAGATCAAATCGTTCAGTGGCTGCCCCGTTTTAGTTTTATTCACGAGATAAAACGTTCAGTAGGTTACATGATATTTTCTTGAAAGATCAAATCGTTCAGTAGGCTGCCGTCATAAGTTTTTTACAGATAAATCGTTCATTGGTTACCGTGTAGTTTTCTTGATAAGATCAATCGTTTCAGAGGCTGCCGTCATTAGTTTTATTCAGAGATTAAAATCCGTTCGGTTAGGTTACATGAATAGTTTTCTTGATAAGATTAAATCGTTCAGTAGGCTGCCATTATAGTTTTATTCACGAGATTAAATCGTTCAGTAGGTTACAGTGATAGTTTTCTTGATAAGATCAAATCGTTCAGTAGGCTGCCGTCATAGTTTTATTCACGAGGTTAAATCGTTCAGTAGGTTACAGTGATAGTTTTCTTGATAAGATTAAATCGTTCAGTAGGCTGCCGTTTTAGTTTTATTCACGAGATTAAATCGTTCAGTAGGTTACAGTGATAGTTTTCTTGATAAGATTAAATCGTTCATCAGGCTGCCGTTATAGTTTTATTCACGAGATTAAATCGTTCAGTAGGTTGTAGTGATAGTTTTCTTGACGAGCTTGAATCGTTAAATCGTTCAGTATTGGAAAACTACGAAAAAGAAAAAAAGAAAAAAGAATTCCGCGTATTCAACAAATGATTTTTAGGTCAGCTGAACCTCGAGAGAATTCCGAGCAATAATTCCAGGGCGTCTGCAGCAACATGAGTGAACCCGAGGGTGATCCTCGAGCCAGCGAGCTATTCCTCCAGATTCGCAGAGACGCTAGAGTCCACATCTTTGCATTTCTGAGTCTGGTTGATTATGGTTAATTAGACATAGAATGATGGCGGTTTCTTCCTTAGGGAAGCTGTCTCATTACTGTTTTAGTTTTCGGTAAAAGATTGCGATGTCTCTCTCTGTCCGTTCGTACTTTTTCTGTCAGCCCTCAGATCTTAAAAAACTGCTGTGGCTAGAGGGCTGCAAACTGGTATGGTGATCATCCACCCTCCAGTCATCAATCATACCAAATTGCAGCCCTCTAGCCTCAGTAGTTTTTATTTCTTATAAAGGTTAAAGTTAGCCATAATCGTGCGCCTGGCAACGCTATAGGACAGGCCACCACCGGACCGTGGCTGAGAGCTTCATGGGCCACGGCTCATTCAGCATCATACAATATACAGAAAACTCGATTCCGCCGAAGAAACTTCATCGCATTTTTCACTTGTTCTCTTTTAGTAACCTCGAATGTTTGATCTTTCTTAGTCTATTCTATATATTTATTTAACTAGTTTTTCATTTATTTCAAATAACAACTTCCGATCATTTTATAATTTGGAAGACCAGATATTAATAGTAAACAAAACGCAATACTCATTAATAGGTCAACACAAATAAAATCAAATGGAAATATTTTGAAACCAAAAGTAAGTCCTTTAAATACAGATTTGCCTCCGTCTCTCTCTCTCTCTCTCTCTCTCTCTCTCTCTCTCTCTTCTCTCTCTTTGTGTTTAATGGAACCGTAATAATTACCTATGCAAATGAAGAGCTTGTTTCTGAATTCACCACAGCTGTCTATAGAAAAAAGACCTATACAGGTTTAGCTAACAACTATTATAGTTCATGCCAAAGAACCTTCAAATTAAACACCATTTATACTCTTGTCCATAGAGCATTAAAATATTCGTCTAACTGGCCAACTTTCCATAATGAAATAGAATTTTTATTAGGTTTTTTTCAGAAAAATTCCTATCCCAAGGACGTAGTCCTTAGAGTTATCAATAAACTTTTAACCAAATTTCTCCAGCCACCGTTGCCCAACTTTGATGTTCCTAAGAAACTGTTCTTTGCTTCCATCCCTTTTGTGTTTGATACAAAATTCTCACGTAGACTAACACAGATCATTGAACAAGAAATTCCCTGTCTTCAGTTAAAACTTATTTCTAATAATCCATGCAGGATAGGTTCATTTTTCAGCTGTAAAGATCGCTTGCAATCCTTCATGAGATCTAGTGTTGTATATAAATTCACATGCCCTGGATGTCCGGGCTCTTACATCGGATCTACTCGTAGGCTATTGCAAGTGAGATATTGCAGCCACATGGGTTTCAGTTTTCGTACAGGCCAGAGAATTAAGCAACCAGAGTTTTCTAACATTAAAAATCATGCTGCTATATGCAAAATAGAGGTCTTGAAACA
This sequence comes from Macrobrachium nipponense, assembly GCF_015104395.2. Classification (NCBI taxonomy): domain Eukaryota; kingdom Metazoa; phylum Arthropoda; class Malacostraca; order Decapoda; family Palaemonidae; genus Macrobrachium; species Macrobrachium nipponense. The sequence continues at coordinate 15,058,671 of NC_087209.1, read as the reverse complement.
GCACTTCTCTATTATTGGATATACAAAGGACCCTGATCATCTAACTACTCTGGAGTCATTACTTATCAAAAGGCTAGTTCCCTCTTTGAACAATCACACCACGGCTTCCCCTCTGTATTTGGCATAACTGACTTTTTGTTTGGGACGTCAGGATTTGCTATTCCTTCTTCGTCTTTTGCCTTGGATGGTTGGTGTCTTAGTTCTCTCTCTCTTTTTACAGTGTTTTAACGTATTTTTTTTTAACTTTTAACTTCTGCTTTTCTTTTTAAACCATTAATTTTTAAATACCTTGTAATTTTGTGAATTCCTTTTCAAAATGTATTTACTTTTATTGTTCACAGAGTGATGATGCACCGAGAATTGTGTGCGAAACGTTTTTAATAAACTATGGCATTCTACTAATGTATCATGGTACTTCCTGAAGTATTATTAATTATTATTATATATATTATATATATATATATATATATATATATATATATATATATATAGTGTGTGTGTGTATTATATATGTATACTTCTTCCATACACATGCCTGCCTCATACCACATACACCCTTTTCCCAAAGGTTACAATATAAATATACACACATATCTCTACCTATCAATATCTACCTGTACATATTTATGTTTGATAACAGCGATTCAAGATTATTACAAACGTTAACAATTTAGAGCATGATTGTTCCTACATGAAAACGAATAAGCTAGAAAACAAACATTTGCACAGGAAAAATTTTGAATGTATTTGTTTAGCAGAGGGGAAATCTACCCAAATTTCCCACTCTGCTCGGGGTTATGCGCAAATGCTTTGAAGCTCTGTTTAAACGCTGAACCTCCAATGGGATGATTCCAATAACCAATTCACTGAGGGACGTTTAATATGAGAGAAATCGACGAGAACCCATTTTGGAGGGTGGAAAATATTTTCATTTTCCGCTGGATCATTTTTGAGTCGGAGTAATTCATTTCGTAAGCTAAAATTAAATATATTATATAATACGAAACGTGACGATAGTTAAACTGAATTTCTGTTTTTCTGTATTTGTTCATAAATATATATTGGAGTTATTGTGCTTGACAAAATACGGTTTTTCTTTAATTGGAGATGAATATATATATATATATATATATATATATATATATATATATATATATATATATATATATATATACATATACATACATACATAAATATATATTATTATTCGAGCTACAAATGTCCATTAATATCTAATTCGCTCTACCTCGGAATAGATATATTTTCATATATGTAAACCGAATGGGGAAATTTTTTAGTTGATAATAATTTCATCCCCTCATGGGATCGAACCACCGTCCAGCGGACAGGAACGAAATCAGGACGACATTGCCGTCAATGTTTGTCCTGATTTCGCTCCTGTCCGCTGGACGGTGGTTCGATCCAATGAGGGGACGAAATTATTATCAACTAAAAAACTTCCCCTCCGGTTAACATATAAGAAAATCTATTGCTTCGAGGTATAGCGAATTGGATATTAAAGGACATTTGTACCTTAATGCATATATAATATATATATATATATATATATATATATATATATATATATATATATATATAATATATATCTACATATATAATATATATATCATATATATATATATCTATATATATATATATATATATATATATATATATCTAGAATATATATATATATATATAGATATATATATATATAATTATATCTATATATATATGTATATATATAGGGATATATATATATATATAATTTTTTTGTGGCGGTGGGGGGGGGGGGGGGTGGGGGGGGGGGGGGGTGGGGCGCTTAACAGAATTTTTCTTCGCGTCGTTACAGCATTTACTAATTACCCAGATTTATTTCATTTAGAGTCTCAACTCGAAAGGATGAAGGTTTGGGGAGAAAATGCAAACGAAACCAATCATGTTTCTTCAAGTCTGTTTCTCTAAACGTCTACGAAACTGACCGACTGACCTGCTGATACATCATTTAGGTTTTCAGGAATGTAATCATAAATGAAACTTTTTTTGTCAAGGTTTATGAAAAGGATAAAATTTGGTACTTATTAACAAATGTACATTATATGATAGTTGAATGATAACAGTATCCCATTTGCACTAGCGTCTCAATAAAATCTTTGACATGTTCATATGAAATACACAAGAGTGATACTCGATTACATTAAATAATCTTAATAAGACACTGTAATAAATCTACAGTACTTGGAAGTATTTGTAGTCAAACGATAGAAATGAATAACAGAAGTCGACACGACGGAAAGAAGACCGGCTTTGAGAGAGAGAGAGAGAGAGAGATTAACAATCATGTTGGAAATAAATACTAGAAATGGCGAGCAGTAAAGAGAACTGATACCAGTTTAAACAAATTAAATTCCGTTCAACATGACTACGAAGAGCGACCACAACAAAAAGGGACACTAATAACATCCAGAAAACTGCCTTGTGAGCAAGAAACCCGCTGGAGATCAAAATATATCATGGGTAAAAATAAAAGCAGAGAGAGAGAGAGAGAGAGATATTGCTTCCACCATGTTCACTAATTCTCTCATATCACTTTAATATATTTCGAATAAAAATAAAAGTTGAGAGAGAGAGAGAGAGAGAGAGAGAGAGAGAGAGAGAGATGAGAGGAAGAGAGAGGAGAGAGAAAACATTATTCCTCCCAACATGCTCATTAATCCTGTCCCGTCACTTCAATAAATTGTGGATAAAAATAAATGGAGAGAGAGAGAAAGAGAGACTAGTGATTACTCCCAACATGTTCATTAATCCTCTCTTATCACAATCTCTATAAACACGGCCCCGAATAGAAGTATCGACCATTATTAAATAAATGATAACTGGAAATAGAGGGCACAAAATGCCCTGAATTTCAAATAAGACTAATACAATCGGTTCAGCATCAGTGCAAATTAAACTTTCCATGCATGAATGAATCGATACTAAAAACCATCGCAACATCAACCCACAATTAAACTGTTTTTTTA
>NC_087209.1:15038148-15053148 GCF_015104395.2 Macrobrachium nipponense | reverse complement strand
TTGAAAGTTTTAGGTTTTAACTGATAATTTAAAAAATCAGTAATTTACAAAGAGGGAAAAATAACCTTCCAAGACGATTTAATAGGAGACGTTCTACACACAACTGAGTTTAAAGAACTATGATCCGAAAATATTCACTTTGTCAGCAGTCATGTTCATAACACTTTATAATAAGTACTCATGTACTATTTCTCCTTGATCAGAAATATTTGTTGATCGGGGCATGTTGACGAAATTTAAAATGGTTAGTGAGGACATGCGTAACTGAAAGATTATTCAATCTTTCATTTGATGAAAAGTAAATCATAAGATACTATATTTCCCTCAACAGCCTGCGGTTGACTTCTGAGTGACAACTCTTACAATATTCACCTAAATACGATACAATGATAAGAATATCTTTCCCTAAATTGGCACTGCAAACTTGTTTTATATATTACCAAAAGATGGCTTATCATACTATCTCAAAAGTTTTGAATAAATTCTACATCTATCTTCATTCCGTTACATGGAACGTGAAATATGACGACTTTCTTAATTATTTTTAATTATTATGAAAAGTTTCTTTAAAATAGCTGGATAACGTTTCAAGAATTGACTATAGATTTATTCTTGGTCAGGAATAACTTGCAAGCTTTGCGCCATTTCATTATGATATTATATATGATAACCCTCGGATAAATTTCATGCTCAATTTATTCCTATGGTAGTAATTAAACAGTAATACTTCAAGGACTAATTATACTGTAAAAACAAAAAAAAAGGTCGAGAGAAAATTGGTATGGTGAACATGCAGGGAGGAAACTGAAATAGATGACTACGCTGTAACAATTACAAAAGCAGTTATGTCGGAATCAATGAGAACCTTAATTATGAGAAATGCAGAGTTGCGAATTGAAATGTTTGGACAAGGAAACACTATGCTTTCCGCTTAAAAATGCTAGGATATGAATATATATATATATATATATATATATATATATATATATATATATATATATATATATATATATAATATATATATATATATATATATATATATATATATATATTATATATATATATATATATATATATATATATATATATATATTATATATATATATATATATATATATGCGCTAATTAAGGGAAATTTTCATGTCTTTCCTACCGGTGATATGAAGAAACCCATTGTCTGCCTTAAAGATTAACGGGGATTCGAAATTCCCACCCATTACGTAATTAGTTAATGAGCCATTTCCAAATCCAGGAAGGAAAGCCCTTTTTTATATTTCTGATTTTAAAAAAAAAATCTTCAGTAAAGTATTATTTTTGTTTTTACGTTTTTCAACATTCTCAACATAGTAAAAATACTAACTTATTTCTACCCTCTTTTATTTCGTTATTTGGTTTTAAAAACGTATGTAGAATACTTTTTTAATGAATCGTGTCATTAAATTGGAATGCATTTATATTACCGCAGATACGTGATCCCGAGTGGCGTGTAAATCATTAAAAGTAAACTTTTATTTTTTATACCGTCAAAATGTAAATAAAATTCTGGTAACTTATGGTTTAAGTTTTTTATTATATATATATATATATATATTATATATATATATATATATATATATCATATATATATATACGATATATATATATATCTATATATATATATATATATATAATTCCAAAACGGTGGTAGGATTTCGGTATTCATCAAGTTCTTGTAGATGGTGTTCTTTGGCTTTTATAAACCCCACCCCTACCCCCCCCCCCCCCCCCAAACCAGTAACCCCGGAATATGAACCCATCACCCTGGAACGACGTTCATTTTTCCACGCCGAGGCCCACAGAGGCAAAACGGATTAATCCGGAAATAGGCCTAAATAAAACAACACTCAAAGGTGAAATAGTATATAGTCCTGCCACTTGGGAGCTGAAATGTCCCAATTTCCTCAGCTCTGAATGAATGGACCATATTATTAGTTTTCTTTAATAATAACTTCAATGGTACTACGCCCTTAGGTAAGACCAAAGAAACAACCAAAATATTCTGTACTATAATCCCCTACCACTCTGATATCCTATAGGCCTATAGGCCTACGGAGCATCTCATCTCGTCCCAGCCTTTATATCCCCTATGAACATATCAGGAATGAGTTTTTTTTCTTCTTCTTCTTTTTCTTTTAATATATAGCCGACAAACCCACCAGAACAGAAAATCCGATGACGGGTCATCTTCCTCGGACAGGAAGTTTATTATTTCGGCAGCGTTCACAAAAACCTCTTTACATTTGGTGCTAAGATTCTTATTTTCTTAGGAGTAAGAGGCTGCTGCAGCGGCGTCTTCATTTTTAGGCCCCCAAAGCAAAAACCTTTTTCTCACATTTTACGTCGAGGCATTTTTTTTCGGTATTTTTTTTTTTCCTTTTGTGGGTGGGGCGTCGTCGTCAACGTTGTGCACTATAGTGGGCAAGGGGAGGAGGAAGAGGAGGGAGAGAGGTAGGAGGAGGATGAGGAGGAGGAGGGGGAGAGGGAGGAGGGGGGGAGAGGGAGGGAGGAGGAGAGGGGATGGGAGGGAGGTGGTGGCGGTTTGAAGTCTGGCAACAATTCAAACCATTATACAGTTTCGATAGGAAGAAGGTCTAGGCCTACCCTCCATTAACGATTTTTCTACTATGCCGATATCGCCTTCAATCCTGCCTTTCGTTTCAAGACCTTCATTGTTTTACCACAGATTTAAAAACTATTGGAAAAAATGTTTTCTAAAAGATACCTAAAATTTAATAATATATTTCTTAAAAGTAAAAGTTAAAAATCATTCTAAGCACCTCTTGGTAAAAGCAAGAGCTGTAGGCCAAATGCTCATTCATTTGCAGCAATTTCACAAAATTTATTCAGACGGCCTGCCACCCTCAAGCCCCCAATATAGTTTGCACCCAGTTCCAGCTCTTATCAAAAAGACCCGAATGCAAAGTGCGAATAACAGTAAAAAAGTTATTATTAATTATTCACAAAAAAAGGAATTAGATTTTTACAAGTTACGTAGCGATTTCATCATTGAGGTAAAAAGCCTTATTTTTCCTCTTAGCTTGTTGAGCTTAAAAATGCCGCGCTCCTTAATATGCAAAGCTCATCGCAGAAATGAAATATGCAAGAGAAAATAAATTTATAAGTCTTTCCTTGAATTTTCGTTTTTTAATACATGATTATGCTAGTTTTACTAAAGCATAAAAGTGTACAACACTCATAAAAAATTACTTTTTCACTTCTTCACAAGAGCTAGAATAAAGTAAATCTTAATGCAATAATGATACTACTACTACTACTACTACTACTACTACTACTACTACTACTACTACTACTACTACTAATAATAATAATAATAATAATAATAATAATAATAATAATACTTATATTATAATATACATTATTGAAAACTAATAGCAATAATAATTATAAAAATAATAACTATATTGAAAATAATAATAATGATAATAATAATGAAAATTATAATAATGAAGAAGAAGAAGAAGAAGAAGAAGAGAGCATAAAATCTCATAAACCAGACGCCTAAAACCGCGAGGATCGAAGATTATTGGCCCACAGGAATTTTTGAAGTACGACCTCACTCCGTCATCTTGGCCTAACGACCCCAGAGACAAAGAAAAAGGAGGTAGTTCTCCCGCGCCACCTGGCAGTAAAAAAAAAAAAAGTTATACAAGCCACATGAGTCATCGATATCAGTAAAGGGTGTTTGACCTAATCATGGCATGGATTGATTATGGTTGGTATAAATGACGCCACGTTTGATATTTTTCCTAAACTGCATTATTTTTCCATTTATCTTGAATTGCGACAGATTCCCTCTTGATGCTGGAAAGCTACCGGGAATTAACTTTGAAGATCCTGTACAGTGAAAAGCCTGAGTAATACAGTGTGTCTAGCTCTGCGCAGTCGACTGCAATAACGAACGTTCTTTTATTAGTCCTTCTGCCCCTAAAGTACAGGATTATCATACCTATCCTCTCTCCCACCGTCATCAGCCTGCTACCTTTCCCTCATTTCATCTGGCTGTTCGGCTTCTTCCAATTTTTCCTAATTTAGTTCTCGTCTGGAAAAAAAGAATAGGTCCTCTGAGTAGTGTAAAAAAAAAAAAAAAAAAAAAAAAAAAAAAAAAAAAAAACAAAAAAAAAAAAAAAAAAAAAAAAAAAAAAAAAAAAAAAAAAGTCCTCTGGGTCACATCAGTGAGTGTAGAAGTTTCCTTCCGTGGTCTGGGTAAAGCATTCTTTGTGATAATTTGGGTACAACCAAGATTCAAGCCCGGTGAGAACATTAGCCGGAAAAGATTATCGGAAACATCAATATATATTTCTATGCTGCTTTTTTCATTGAATATAAAACCCTAAAAATGTTCAATGATTCTCTTTTTTTTAAGGAACTAAAAAACTAAAAAAAAAATGTGCGAAAGGTCGAAAGAACTTTTTTGATAACTGGGAGCAATATAAATCAAAATACTGCAAAGTCATCATTACGCTGAGGAAACCAGAGGTCTCAGAACATCAAAGTTGGCTTTCTAGTCAACTGTCTCTGAGAACTTAGAGACAGCCTGAGACAGTATAGAGGACAGAGTTCGGACTTGGAATACTGGTGCAGGACACAAGGAGATCATGGAGCTTCTCATCCAACAGGGAATTGTTGCAGACTGCAGATTAATGAAGGCTGCCTTAACGCAGAACCCGAGAGGCAGAGAATTCATAAATAAAAGGTGAATGATTAAACTTCATGCAACGTAGAATATCTGTAGACAGAACATTGAAGTTTGAACCAATAAAGTTTGGTAAATGATAATTATCGATGGAATGTATTTTTAAAAATATTAAGTTAACTTAGTTCTACGAAATATTATAAACAATAAGTGGCGTATTTGTACGCGTGCCAGTAGCGAAAGGACAATTTTAACAGGGCATTAATTCTCTCTCTCTCTCTCTCTCTCTCTCTCTCTCTCTCTCTCTCTCTCTCTCTCTCTCTCTCTCTCTCATCATTGTCAGAAGACTACACAAATGTATGTCTGTGTAAGCTTCCGATACACTGCCAGAAGACTTTACACAAATATATGTCTGTGTATGTTTCCGATCATAATTTTACACCGACAGATCTGAACATTTTCAGACAAAAAAAAAAAAAAAAAAAAAATCGGAACAATGATGAAGGCGATAAAAAAAATTAAGTTTGTAAAAACGAAACGGCAAAGTCCAGCATCTTTCAAAATGGTAATAGGTTCCGTATTGAAGAATCAATGAAATATTCCAACGCTTTTTATAATGTTTTTTTTTTTTATTGGATAGGTGGAAAATTTATATTGTCTATTTCTGAAACGCTCCTCTTTTTTTTTTTTTACCTCCTGTTATCCCTTTTCCAAAAATGAATTTAAAGTCTGAGAGTATTTGCTTTTATTGCGATGAAAACAATTTTGTTTTCCTGCAATTAAGAGGATAACCTTTCGACCTTTATTTGTTTATTTGTGTAATTAGCTGTGTATAAGAGGAAAAGACTATTGACTTATTATACGTGAATTCATTATATAGCTAGGATAAATAAATCATTAACAACTTCTCAAAATATCTTTTCCCTTCTATAGATGCCTTTTCTCTCTCTCTCTCTCTCTCTCTCTCTCTCTCTCTCTCTCTCTCTCTCTCTCTTTTGTCTCCATATCATGGAGATGTTTCTCGCTATGTGAAAATCCGAATAAGTAATACTTATAGTGAAACAAATATAGATCAATACTATATTCAATTACGAAAGCTGAAGATGCAACTTGGGTTTTGTAATATGGAAATAAATAAACTAATGCGAGGAATTAGTAAATTTCTATGATTACTTTATCCATAACATCAAATGTTAGGAAACCAGAAATTTAATTATTTATCATATTTTGATTTTCACTGGACACAACATAGTGGGAAAGCAGTCTAATATAATAATAATAATAATAATTTTTTGTTAAGAAATTCACAATTCCGTGAAAACAAATTGTTTAAAAAATATCCACAATTATATATAAAAATATATTTCTATGTAAAAATATAAAAAAACAAAGACTTTCGAACACTTGACGGTGTTCCTCATCAGTGTGACGTTAAAATGTAATGAAGAGGGTAGTTTCCCTCCGAAGAGCATCTAAAAAGGTGGGCGGGGCGAGAAAATAATAACAGCCCATCGTCGAAGTGCTGGTTCGTGTTTTACGTAATCCCAATCTCAACAGGCAGTTGCGCCAACCTCCTCGATCTCCGAACCTGCGAAGTTGCTCCTGCTTGCACTGCATAGGTGCCATAGCCGGAAACATCCGCTGGGACGTCGGCTATCTGGAGAGAGAGGGGAAGAGGAAGCAGAGCATCAGGGTTCACATGGTCAACGTCGGTTTTAAAAATAAATTCTTTTAAGTATTGCCTGGCAATGAAACTGTTTATAAAAGGGTCTTCATTGGTAAACGACTTGTTATCCTCAAAAGATATTCCCATGTTTATAGCGGCGCCTTCAACTAGTCTTCTCACGTGAGAATCGTCGCTTTTAAAAATAATTTGTGCACCATCCCAATTAATTCTGTGGTCTAAATTAAAACTGTGCCAGCACCAAAGCGCTGCCCTGTGCATGAAGATCATAGGCCCTTCTGTGTTCCTTAATCTGACCTCTAATCCCCTACCACTTTCCCCGTAGTAACAACACTGCAATCCTGACAAGGACCTTGTAAACACCGTTTTTATTTCTCTTGGTACTGTTATTATTCTTTGTAAGAGCTTTTGCCAAAGTGTTTTTGTAAGTATAAACTATTTCTTCTACCTTTTGGACCCCGCCCCTTTTAATATTCCAGGCTTAGTTTCTTAACTGCTGTGGCTCTTATTCTGTCTCAACTTTATTACCTTAATCTGTTTTCCTTCTTTTCTTGGAATTAAATGAAGCGCGTTTTGTAATTCCCTTTATTTCAAAATAACAAAATAAAAGTAGTGATATTTACAAAGCCTTCTATATTCAAAATTTAAGGCTTATTTCAGTTTGACTAAATGTTAAACTAAATAAAACATCACATTTTTCCGACAATCTGGCAGATAACTTTGAACCCAATATAACTTTTTTTTCATTTAATTTTGAGATACTATAAATTTAACTTTTCACTTTAAACCTTTGAAATATGCGTGGTCTTCCAAAAACATTTGCATTAACTGGTAATCAAGTAAAAGGAACATAACAAAAAACACGTGAGTTCTAGTGTCAATATTTTATCATTATTATTAGTATGATAATATACAATGAGTAGGATGTCCAACCTCCATCTGCATCTGTGAACCTCACACAGACGATCAGGTATGGAATCTACAGTTTATATGATGTAACAGAAGTGTGGGTTATGTATTTGATTTCCCTGGACGTGTTTTTACGCAGATATTTTTTTTTCTTTATCAAGCACGCTTCTGCAATTCATTTTCTTAACCTTACAAGTCATGTCGTTTTCATTGTTGTATTTATTATTTGACGACATTATTGATTCTGTAATTGTTTTTAAATTGCAACAGTTTCTTCGTTACACATCATTGAGAGGCCACAGTATTTAGTTGTTGTCATTATGATCCGTATTAAACAGTATTAATTACATTTGTGTTCTAAGGATGCATTCACACCAAATGCGTCGCCTTATATAGAAATAGGGTTGTTTGGATTTTCTACTTTATTTCTATATTGGATTTTCAATTTAGGAATCAGGTTATGCTCTAATAAAATTGTACTCCTTTATATCAGATTTTCACTTTTATATAGGACAAAATTGAGTATAATTAAATTTCGTTTTACCTTTTCTTTGTATCCATATGATATAAATTTAAAATCTTAAAACTTACCTATAGTGTTTGAAAATCATTATGGTTGAGAAGTTGATTATTATATATAATATATATTATTTCTCTTGATGTCTCGGCTAATTCATTTAGAATGATATCTTTTAGTTATTTTGTTAAATTCAATAAAAATAAAACGTAGCTTAAAAAAATGGTCATTTTTTGCTCAGTTCCAATTGCCCGCCTGTAGTTAGTATTGTTGTTCTTGTAGACAAAAAGGTAAATAAAGGAAAATCCATAAATATATTTTAATAGATAAGACGATAAGAGACAACAAAAAAGATACTTACTGCAAAAAGTTCCCGAGAGAGAGAGAGAGAGAGAGAGAGAGAGAGAGAGAGAGAGAGAGAGAGAGAGAGAGAGAGAGAGAGAGAGAGAGAGAGAGAGAGAGAGAAAATTGCAGCAATTTATAAAACCTACAAGGCATGATTAAAAATCTTTCAGAATGTTTCTTGCTATATTCGATAAAATCGAAATAATCTCTTGTAAAATATTGAAAATCAAGGAAAAAGCGAGAGATATAGAGTGAGTATATGAAGTGGGTATTCCAGTTTGAAGAAAATAGTGGCCTTACCTGCCTTGGCAGCAGCTGTTGTGTGACGTTGTTGTAGATGTTGTTTGAAATACGGAGAGAAGTGTGACGCAAGGATAGTGATGTTGTTTATAGGCTGCCTATTGACTGGTGAGGTCCTCGTAATTCCTGATGATGGAGGTGAAGAGCCCAAGGAAATGGAATTGAAGGAGAGAATTTCGGCCTTGCGAGACACCATCCAGTACCACAGAGAGCAGCAGGTGAACTTGGACAGGATAATTTTTGTTTTTTGAGCTGCAACAGAGGCTTGACTACAATGAAGAGATTCAGGCGGCGGACGGAAAGGAAGAAAGCACTCGTGTGATGCAGATAACTGAGGAGGGGTGTTGCAAGAACAGGCCTGGCAAGAAAGGGCCCACTTATTCGAAGGTGAGACGTTGTTTGTGAAGGGAAGAGGGATCAAGTGAAGATGGAAAAACAGCAGCTGGAAGACAAGATTGTCAGACACAGAAGAAAATGAGCAGTTGATGGATTACACAAAGATGCCCTATGTGAGAGGATAAGGGAACCGACAGTGCAATTGCCAGAGGCAAACTGGCAGGTTGAGAGGCAAGAGAAACTTGCTACGACAGAAGGAGAAGGGACCTGCAGATATAGAGCGAAGAAGCGGCGCGGATGGCGAGGCTCGTCCAGGCCCGAACGAAAAGGACGCGAACCGAAAAGCGCTAATCGGACAGGAAAGACGCCGAGGTCAGGTTCGAGCTCCTGCAGAAGAAAGTGGAAGACCTTAGGAAGGAAAGGTGTGGACTCCATTGTGAAGTTGAGGTTGCAAAACTGAAGAGAAAGGAGCTGAGGTGCTCCTAGAGGAAGGAAATCAATGGCTTCAAGTGGCTGGATAGGAAGAGCGGTGTTCAGGGCAAACGGAACGACCAGTTGGAAGATGAGGTTGCCCGAGAGATGCGAGGAGCGAAGGAGAAAGTTGGTTTGCCAGGTGAAGAAGCTGCCTGGGAATTAGAGATGCGTGGAGAAGGAGAAGTGGAAAATGAAGGAGCAGCTGTCCATGTTCAAGGAATGGAGCGACCAAGTCTAAGCTGGCCTTGTGAAGAGGGATCAGATGTGAAAAATTTGAGGAGGATGTTTGTTGTATGGAAAGTTTTTTTTTTTTATTGAAATCAATAAAGTTTTTTATCTAGAAAGTACGATTTTCATTTACACAATGAATTTTTTTAGCAAATTTTGTTATTTAGATAATAATTGGAGTTTAACTGGAATTGAAAGGACTTGTTTGATAAATGCATGTGTTTTAGAATTGATTTTAGTTTGGAATGGATTTTAGAGTGAAGTGCAATACTTGATTTTATGATTGAGAAAAGTAAAGGTTTGTATTTGATGAAAGTTTTGAAGTGTACTATATGGAAGGTTTGATGTTTATATGTAATAAGTTTGGTTTGTTAATGGTTGAAGGAAATGAAAGTTATCTGGAAAATAAGTATAAAACGTTTTGTAAGAGTTTTATTGATTGGTGAAAGGGAAAGGAAAATGAAAGGATTGGTGGAGTGGCAAGATTGGAAGCAGAGGATAGACATTGAGCAGAGAAGGGAAAATTGAGAAAATTGGTGGAGTGCAGGAGAAGCAGAGGATTAGAGAGAAGATTGGGGGAGGGGCAGGAGAAGGGAAACATTGAGAAAAGATTGGTGGAGTGCCAGGAGAAGCAGAGGATTAAGAGAAGATTCAGGGAGCGTCAGAAGAAGAAGCAGAGACTTCAGAGAAGATTTGTGGAGTGCAAGGATAAGAAGGAGAGGATTCAGAGAAGATTCTGGCATGCGAAGAGAAGAAGCAGAGGATTGAGAGAAGGCCCTGGGAGAATTGAAAGGATTTCAGTGGCATATTCTGGTTCTAAGGTTAAGCAGAGGTGTTACTCTCTATAGGGAGGGCGGGCCAAAGCTCGCCAGGTCGGGACTTCCCGGGACGGGACGGGCGGGCGAGGCCCGCCTGGCTTCCGGGACGGGCGGGCGAACGGCCCGGCCAGGCGTCCCGGGACGGCGCGGGACGGCCCGGCCAGGCGTCCCGGACGGGCGGGCGACGGCCCGCCAGGCGTCCCGGAGGGCGGGCGACGGCCTGCCAGGCGTCCCGGGACGGGGCGGGCGACGGCCCGCCAGGCGTCCCGGGACGGCGCGACGGCCGCCAGGCCCGTCCCGGGAAGCGGGTCCCGGGGAACGGGCGGGCGAGGCCCGCCTGGCGTCCCGGGTACGGGCGGGCGAGGCCCGCCTGGCGTCCCTCCGGGACGGGCGGGCGACGGCCCGCCGCTCCCGGGGACGGGGGGCGGGCGACGGCCCAGCCCAGGCGTCCCACGGGACGGGCGGGCGACGGCCCGCCAGGAGTCCCGGGAGGGCGGGCGACGGGCGGGCACGTGGTCCCGGGACGGCCCGGGGCGGAGGCCCGCCAGGCGTCCCACGGGACGGGGCGGGCGACGGGCCCGCCAGGCGTCCGGGGGGGACGGGGCGGGCGAGGCCCGCCTGGGCCCGTCCCGGACTGGGCGGGCGACGGCCCGCCAGGGCGTCCCGGGAAACGGGCGGGCGACGGCCCGCCTGGCGTCCCGGGACGGGTGGGGAGGCGCGGGCCCGCCAGGCGTCCCTGGGAACGGGGGGGGAGGGGGGCAGGGGGGGGGGGGCGGGGGTCGGGCCGCCTGGGGGGGGGGGGCGTCCCGGGACGGGGGGCTTTTGGGGCGACGGCCGCCCAGGGGGCGGTCCCCCGGGGACGGCGGGTCGAGGGACGCCTGGCGTTCCCGGGACGGGCGGGACGACGGCCCGCCAGGCGTCCCGGGACGGGCGGGCGACGGCCCGCCAGGCGTCCCGGGAACGGGCGGGCGGGGGGAGAAGGCCCGCCAGGCGTCCCAAGGGCCACGGACGGGGCGACGGGCTACGCCAGGCGTCCCGGGACGGCGGGCGGGCGACGGCTCCAGGCGTCCCGGGAACGGGCGGTCCCGGGACGCTCGGGCTGGGCGGGTCCCGGGAGGGACCCCGCCGGACGGTCGCCAGGCGTCCCAGGGACGGCGCGACGGCCCCGCCAGGCGGTCCCTAAGGGACGGGCCGGGCCGGACGGGCGCCAGGGCCCGTCCCGGGACGGCACGACGGCGGGCCAGGCGTTCCCGGGACGGCGGGCGACGGCCCGCCAGGGAGGTCCCGGGACGGCGGGCGGGACGGCCCGGGCCAGGGAGGTTCCCGGGACGGGCGGGCGACGGCCCGCCTGGCGTCCCGGGACGGGCGGGCGACGGCCCGCCAGGCGTCCCGGGACAGGGTTGGTGGGCTGGGCGACGGCCCGACCCTGGGCGGTCCCGGGACGGGGCGCCGGCGGGCCCGGGCCAGGCCGTCCCGGGACGGGCGGGGCGACCGGCCCGCCCAGGCCGTCCCGGGCGGGCGGGCGACGGGCCCCCCCTGGGCGGGTCCCGGGACGGCGCGGGCGACGGCCCGCCAGGCCGTCCCTTGGATGGGCGGGTTGACCCGGCCCCCAGGCGGGTCCTGGGAACACGGCCCCGGGCCGACGGCCCGCCTGGCCCGGTCGTGCCGGGAACGGGCGGGGCGACGGCCCGCCAGGCGTCCCGGGACGGGCGGGGGCGACGGCCCGCCTGGCGTCCGGGACGGGCGGGCCGACGGCCCGGGCCAGGCGTCCCGGGACGGCCGGGCCGAACTGGCCCGTAGGCCCGTCCATCCCGGGACGGGGCGGGCGACGGCCCGGCCAGGGCGTCCCGGGACGGGCGGGCGAGGGCCCGGCCAGGCCGGTCCCGGGACGGGCGGGTGCCCGGGAAGGCCCGTAGGCGGGTCCCGAGGACGGCCGGTGCCGACGGCCCGCCTGGCCCGTCCCGGTGACGGGCGGGGCGGGTAAAACCGGGGGGGGGGGGCCCGCCAGGCCCCCGGGCCCCCCCGGGGGGGGGGGGGGGGGGGGGCCAGGGACGGGTCCGGGCGACGGCCCCCTGGCGGGTCCCGGGACGGCCAGGGCCCGACGGCCCGTCCTGCCCGGGTCCCGGGACGGGCCGGGGCGACGGCCCGCCACAGGGCGGTCCCGGGACGGGCGGGGAGCGACTGGCCACCCGCCAGGCGTTCCCGGGAACGGGCGGGCGACCGGCCCGCCAGGCCGTCCCGGGACGGGCGGGCGTACCGGCCACGCCAGGGCGTTCCCGGACGGGCGGGCGACGGTTCCCGCCAGGCGTCCCGGGACGGGCGGGGCGACGGCCCCGCCAGGCGTCCCCGGGGACGGGCGGGCGCGCCCGCCGGCGTCTCGGGACGGGCGGGGCGTACGGCCCGCCATGGCGTCCCGGGACGGGCCGGGGCGAACGGCCCGCCAGGCGTCACGGGACGGCGGGCGGCGGCCCGCCAGGCGCGGGGACGGCCCGCCGGACGGCGGCAGGCCCTCCCGGGACGGGCGGGGTACGGGCAGACGGCCCGCCAGGCGTCCCGGGACTCCCGGGCGACGCCCGGCCCTCGGCCCGTCGGGAGGCGCCCTGGGGACGACGCCCGCAGGCCCGCCAGGCGTCCCGGGACGGGCGGGACGGCCCGCCACGGCCCCGCAGGCCCCTCCCGGGACGGGCGGGAGGGAGGATGCGGGCGAGGGAGGGGGCTGGGACGGGCCCGCCTGGCGTCCCGGGACGGGCGGGCGACGGCCCGCCCCCAGGCGTCCGGGACGGGGCGGGCGACGGCCCGCCTGCTCCCGGGACGGGCGGCCACGGCCCGCCAGGCGTCCCGGGAACGGGCGGGGCGCCGGCGACGGCCCGCCAGGCGTCCCGGGACGGGCGGGAGACGGCCCGCCTGGCGTCCCGGGACGGGCGGGCCCGGACGGCCCGCCAGGGCGTCCCGGGACGGGCGGAGACGGCCCCCCTGGCGTGCGCCGGCCCGCCAGGCGTCAGGGACGGGCGGGCGACGGCCCGCCTGGCGTCCCGGGACGGGCGGGCGACGGCCCGCCTGGCGTCCCGGGACGGGCGGGCGACGGCCCGCCGCTGGCGTCCCGGGACGGGCGGGCGGACGGGCCCGCAGGCGTCCCGGGACGGGCGGGAGGGCGACGGCCCGCCAGGCGCCCCGGCGGGCGACGGCCCGGGCGGCGGTCCCTCCCGGCCAGGCCCGTCGACGGGCGTGGCGACGGCCACCAGGCGTTCCGGGACAGGCGGGCGATGGCCCAATCAGAATGAACGCACAAAGTTGAAACGAACGCGCCAAGGTAAACAATGAACGAAGTATACGAAACACCATGTAAAATAACTTCAAATGTTACTTTTTAGATCGTCTGCATGATGGAAGCCTAATAAGAAATACTAATTCAAACAAAATCATTTCGAGCTCCTGTGGTCTTATTATTCGTTCGTTAATATGGCTGTTACAACGAGAAAGCAATTTCCCAGAAACGAAGTCTCTTTACCGAACTTTAACTTGTGTCTTTAGTGTAAATTGTAAATTACTTTATAGTTACTTTGAAATGTGCATAAAGTACAGGCAGTCGTACGTTCAATCTAACAATAACAACAGACTTTTCAAGAATATTTTTACGAGCAATCAGCACAGTTCATCAATAAATGGAGCAGCTAAAATTGTTTTTAGTAGTTTCCGCCATCTAAACAATCCTCTACCCCATGCTCCATGGCATTAGATAAGCCATACATGGTACTGTCGCGCCACAATAGTTCGTTCCCTCTGCTGCTGAATCGGGCCTTTCACACTATGCGATTCTAGTCGCACCAAGATACGATTGCGGTGCCGGATCTAAATGTGACACAAAATTGCGCAAATCGTACATTTGTCCGACTGCCGCACAAAGTGACCCAATTTTTGACAAGCGCTTGCAGTCTGCTCTCAGCCTGTGGTGGTGACTACATATACAGGAAGAGAAAATTGTCTTCATTTATTACATTTGAGAAAAAAGAAGAGAAAACCTAGAATTCACTCGGTACACCCTTTGAATACACAAAGGCACTTGTACGGTGCATTTGTCACAATTTTCGAGGAGCTGAAGAGAGATAATGATAAAATTTTGCAATTACTTCAGAATGGTCTAAAACAACCTTTGAGGAACTCTTGTCACATCTGCATGACCAGTCGCTAAAAGAAATACGACATTCAGAGATGATATTTCGCCAGCACAACAACTGGCAGTTACCATCAAGTAAGAGGAAAAATATGGACCTTCCTTGTAAATTTGCTTTTCCATATAGAAAATTAAAAAGGTAAAAAGGAGAAATGAAAACAACTAGTGTTAGCTGAAACATCTCTATTTATCAAAAGTATAAACTGATATATCTATATAAAAAAAACAAATCTTTTACTTTGATATAAAAAAAATCCATATCTCTGTTTCATTAATTAATGCAAGTAAAACGTAAGTGTTAACTATAAAAACTTCTAAAAAAATCATATATATCGAAATCAAAAGCTTTTAGTCCTCTTTTATATCAATAATCTGCCGATAACCTTCTAATAATTTCAGATCAAAACGTAAATGTAACCTTAATGAAAAAAACGCAAATCATTTAGTAAATCATTTCTCGGTAGTTTATACTTAAGCAATCCATACCTGTAGTTCTTTCTTATTTACGAATAACACTATTGTTAT
>NC_087209.1:15033148-15035648 GCF_015104395.2 Macrobrachium nipponense | reverse complement strand
CGTGTCCTTTATCTCGATGGGTTTTCTTTTAGGTAATCGTGTTAAATTTGGTGTTCAAAATTTTATGGAATATGACTTTTAAAGAATTGTGGTTTTGTATTGATACTTTAATTTTGGTGTAATTAGTGTTCTGTCATTGTAAGAGACTTTTCTTTTGTTTTTCTTTTAGGTGTTAACCGCAAGTCACGTACCGACTATTTTGTTCTGGTCTATTTAATTACTTTATACGCTGCTGTGTGTTAATGTATTAGTTAAGATTGTATATTACTTTGCATTTAATTATTAGTTAGCTATTATTTTGGTTTATGTTCAATCTTAAGTTTTTTTGTAACAAATATATTTTTAAAGAAGTTGGTTTCCTTTCTGCAATATTTACCATTGTCTTGTGTATGAACCTTTTATGAAGGGAACAGTCTCCTTTACCCTAGTGAATTAAGCCATAACAAGCTTTAACAATAAAAATCACGTGACAATTTGGCGCCCGAACAGGGACCGTTCATTCATTAACAAGGCTGTATGGTGTTTTGCAGATAAGGTCTGTAAAGCATTTTGATATGAGTACTTTAAAAGAAATCATCAGTTTGGGGAAGAAAATGGGTTATGAAGGTAATGATTTAAGGGAATTTGTTGAAAAGGAAAGACTTGTTCAAGAAAGGGCATTAGAAAGGGAAATGGAGAGAGAAGAAAAGGCAAAGGAAATGGAGAGAGAAGAAAGGGCAGTAGAAAGGGAAATGCGAAAACAACAATTAGAAGTCGAACGATTAAAGTTACAGATGCAGGGGAATGAAAAGAAAAAGGATACTGATTTGTGTAAACCTTCGATACCTATACTGCCTATTTTTAATGATGTTACTGATAGTATTGACGCCTATATTTTAAGATTTGAACGTTTAGCCGTTAGTGCTGCCTGGAGCAAAGACATTTGGGCTGTTAGTTTAGCGCCATTATTACAAGGGAAAGCTTTGGAAACTTATGAGCACCTTTCACCTGTTGAGGCTAAAGATTTTGATTGTGTTAAAGAGGTATTATTGCGTTGTTTTAAGTGCACTTCGGAAGGATATAGGTTGAGATTTCGTAACTGTAAATTCTATAAGAACGAGACCGCTCAGCAATTTGGGAATAGATTGAAACATAACCTTAAGAGGTGGGTGGAATTAGCTTATTGTGAAGAAACATTTGATGACTTGTTTGATATAATTTTAGTAGTACAATTTCTAAATGCTTGTGACAGAAATATGGTTATATTTTTGAAGGAGCATGAAATGAAAACTTTTGATCAAGTTGTAAAGTATGCCGAGATGTATATGGAGGCCCATTTAAATTATGGCAAGAAGGGTTTCAGTGATAGTCATGAAAAGCAGGGTGTCTGTGCGAGTAAGTTATGACTGGGTATAGTAAAGGGAAAACAGGTGTCGATAGTGATAGGTAAGTTACGACACGAAATTGTTACGTATGTGGTCGTGGTAATCACCTTGCTAAGGATTGTTTCGAAAGGTTTGGGGGTCCAAAACGTAAAGGGGTGAGTAAGGGTGCGACCGAGAAATCAGCTGTTGTTGGTCATGGGGGTAAGTTAATGGTGGATAAAGGTACTGTGGAAGGAGTGGAGGTTAATGTATTTCGTGATCCCGGTTGTACCATGGTGTTAGTTAAAGAGACTTTCGTGCCGAAACTTAAGGTTACTGGTAAGCATGTGGACCTTAAAATGGCTAATAACCAAGTTTTTAGATATCCTGAGGCTATTGTTGATGTTGTCTCGCCATATTTTACAGGCGAAACCTTAGCTGTCTGCATGCCTGATCCTATTTAGGATTTAGTGATTGGAGCTATTGATGGTTCGACTGACGGGTTGAGTACTGAGGTTAGTGCTGTTACCACCCGACTGCAGAGTGAAATGCAAGAGAAAAAGTTAAAGGGACCATCAAAGCTTAAGGTGAAGGAAGTTATAAATTTAATACAGAAAGAGAATATAGGTAAATTACAGGCGGAAGATGGGACGTTAAAAAAGGTTTTTGAGCATGCGAAGTCAAATAGGGTCTTTGTGAAGAATGAAAATAAATCTCATTGCTTTGTTATTAGGAAATGCATATTATATTGTAGAGTGCAAAATTTAGGTAATGTAAATGACCAGTTAGTTGTTCCTGATAAATTTCGTCATGCAGTAATAGAATTGGCTCATGATTCTTTAATGAGTGGACATTTGGGAATACAGAAAACCACAGCACGTATACAAAGTAATTTTTATTGGCCAGGTATGATGGCGCAGATAACGAGATTTTCCAGGTCATGTGATGCTTGTCAACGTACGGTTGATAAGGGAAGAGTTAAAAAGGTGAAGTTGGGAAGAATGCCCCTGATTCAAGAACCATGCCAGCGTGTTGCAGTGGACATAGTGGGTCCGATTGAACCCCGTGCCAGTACCAGTGACGGATCAAGATATATTCTCACCATTGTTGACCATTCTACACGTTACCCTGAGGCAGTAGCGTTGAAGAATATAGAT
>NC_087209.1:15025648-15028148 GCF_015104395.2 Macrobrachium nipponense | reverse complement strand
TTATTACCCCTATAGGGGTATCAGTCTCTCTCAGTTGCGCGCTCTCTCGTGTACACACACACAAACACATCCAAGAAAATCAGATCAATATATATATATATATATATATATATATATATATATATATATATATATATATATATATATATACACGTGCGTGTGTGTGTGAACATTTGTGTGTTTCTCTGCGTCTTCTGTGTTATTTAAAAAACACACACACATAAAATCATGCTATATATACTAATAAATATTATATATATAATATAATATAATATATATATTTATAATATATTATATATATATATAATAGATTATATATAAGGTAGGTATATATTTATATATCTATAATATATATATATATAATTAGATATTATATATATATCTATATGTAGTATATATATATAGATAATATATATTCTATATATACATATATATCTATATATGTGTGTGTGTGTGTGTGTGTGTGTGTTAATGCAATTCTATCGATATGTATCGCTAGTTAACCTTGTTCGATACGTTTGGTGATTTCGAGGTTTAAGTATAAATCATTTTAGGTCTAGAACTAAAATAAAGAAGATCAACTGAAGCTTTACCTGCCATCTGTTATGGAAGCAGCGAAAGGAAATCTCCGAAAACTGACTTATTTTTTAATGCAAAAACAAACGTATTTTCTTTTCACTTATCTGTGAAGTACCATTGTTCTAAAGACTTTCTTCTTGTCTGACTGGGTCACTCCATAACGGCCCCAGTCAGGTTGTTGTTGTTTTTATTTTCATGTGGAAAATGAAGTTCACTGACTGACATTCTGTGAGGACTACCGACCCGATTAGGGGAACAGAAACGCTCATATGCACTTCATGCACAGAACAATGCAATAGTCTCCCATGCTTTTAAGAACAACTATAGACCGAATTGGGATGGATCTAACATAATTTTTAAAAATAACAATGTCCAAACAAGAAGAGTAGTGGAACGAGCCACCATAAACTTAAGAGAAGCTTTTTACGGTAACAAGTCGTTCGTTGGGGAAGACCCATTAGTCAATTTTTGCATTCCTAAAAATTTTGATAAAAATTTTGATTTGAAGCCAGCTGTTTTTTCTCCGCCTGATGCTGCTCCCTCTTCTGCTCTCCTCCCTCAGACAGATTAAAGCATGGGGAACGTGACGTCCAGCATTGTTGCAACCGCGCCGCCAAAGGTCAACTGTGCAGCATCATCACAGCCCACAAGACGTTCCAGCAGAATAGCAAACAGGAATTCGAACAGCAACAACGGAATTACCTGGTTGGGCTATTGAGCTCTTCCTTCATTTGCGTTCGTCATTGTGGAATTGTCCTGTTCAGAAGTTTACTTCGACGGATTTTTAAATTCATAATGTTCACTTGACTGAAGATGAACCTAGTACAAGGTTCGAAAGCTCTTATTATTAAAGACTTTATACTTCACATACGATATTATTGTGGGGCTGCAATCATTATTATTATAGCCTAGTAGAATAACTCATAATCTCTGCTTTTTAAACAACACAGAAAGACGCAGAGAGACACACGCATGTACAAGCACACACACACACACACACACAGATATATATATATATATATATATATATATATATAATATATATATATATATATATATATATATATAATATATATATATATATATATAGATATATATATATATATAATTTATATTAGAGAGAGAGACTGACACTCATGTAGGTGTATTAAAACACACTTAGCTTGAAAAATATAATTCCTTATTTTTTGACACTGGTTGGATAACTAGACATCTAATTGAAATAATATTTTGGAAACCACACACTCGGACATCTTATGTAAATTCGAGAGATATAAAATTAAAGACATGGTTATCTTCAATGTTTTAGGAATCTATATTACGAATGCTTTAAATACAATTACCAATTTTTTAAATTCTTCCAATAGCTGAGTTTTAGTGAATTTTTAAAGTTAAGTGATAGTCTCTGAGAGAGTGAAATCTCCTTCACCATCAAAGGTCAAAAATTGAAGGAAAATTCCTTCCATTTGGTGAATAATGTGAATCACCTTTGAACAGAAAAATGGTTCAGCGCTTATAGGAGTCAAGATTTACAGAGGAATCGTAAACTATTAACTATATAAAACATAATTATGGGGATTTAATAAGCAAAGACAGAGATGATGTAAAGACCTGTGATGTCATAAGGTCCCGTCGGTGGAGACTCCAAGGATCCTTCTCAGGATTCAGAGTCTCCAGGAAGGACTTCAACCTTTGAGGCTCCAAACTCGCTCAGGGGACGTCACTTACCTACATTTTGTTTCGCTTTACACCTCTCTAGGTGTGTGTATTTATGTGTATAGTATACATATAAGTGAAAAAAGTTGTAAAATGAAAACAAATAACTGGATAACGATCACCTTAGCGAGTTCAGGGACTGGAAGGCTGGAGTCCTTCTGGAGACTGAATCAGGGAAGGATCCTCGGATTCTCCACTGACTGGA
>NC_087209.1:14999432-15017648 GCF_015104395.2 Macrobrachium nipponense | reverse complement strand
TGAAAATAAAAACAACAACAACCTGACTGGGGCCGTTATGGAGTGACCCAGTCAGACGAGAAGAAAGTCTTTAGAACAATGGTACGTTCACAGATAAGTGAAAAGAAAATACGTTTGTTTTTGCATTAAAAAATAAGTCAGTTTTCGGAGATTTCTTTTGCTGCTTCCATAACAGATGGCAGGTAGAGCATCAGTTGATCGTTCTATTTTAGTTCTAGACCTAAAATGATTATTTATACTTAAACCTCGAAATCACCAAACGTATCGAACAAGGTTAACTAGCGATACATATCGATAGAATTGCATTTACACACACACACACACACACACACAGCACCCACACACACACAACACATATATATATATATATATATATATATATATATATAGGCTATATATATATACATATATATATATATATATATATATATATATATATATATATATATATATATATAATATATATATATATAGCATGATTTTATGTGTGTGTGTTTTTAAATAAACACAGAAAGACGCAGAGAAACACACAAATGTTCACACACACACGCAGTGATATATATATATATACTATATATATAATTCTATATTATTATATATATATCATATATATATATATATAGATATATATATATATTATTATTGATATGATTTTTTTGGTTGTGTGTATGTGTTTGTACACGAAAGAGCGTGCGACCGAGAGAGAGAGACTGACGCCCCTATAGGTATAATAAAACACACTTAATTTGAAAAATTTTATTCATTATTTTTTACCACTGGTGGGGTAACCAGAGATCTAATGGAAATAATATTTTGGAAACCACAGACTGGATCATCTTATGTAAATTCGAGAGATATAAAATTAAAGACATTGTTATCTTCAATGTTTTTGAAATCTATATTAAGAATGCTTTAAATACAATTACCAGTTTTTTAAATTATGCCAATAGGTGATTTTTAGTAATTTTTTAAAGTTGAGTGACAGACTGTGAGAGATAGAAATCTCCTTCACCATCAAAGGTCAAAAATTGAAGGAAAATTCCTTGCATTTGGTAACTAATATGAATCACCTTTCAACAGAAAAATGGTTCAGCGCTTATAGGAGTCAAGGTTTACAGAGGAATCGTAAACTATTAACTTTATAAAACATAATTATGGTGATTTAATAAGCAAGGGCACAGAAGATGTAAAGATCTGTGACGCCATCAAGTTCTGTCGGTGGAGAATCTGAGAATCCTTCCATGTATTGTCTCCAGGAAGGACTCCAGCCTTCCATTCCCCGAACTCGCTAAGGTGACTCGTTATCCAGTATTTGTTTTCATTCTACAACTCTATTCACTTATGTGTATACCATACACATAAATACACACACCTAGAGAGGTGTAAAGCGAAAAGAAAAGTAGGTAAGCGACGTCCCCTGAGCGAGTTTGGAGCCTCAAAGGCTGAAGTCCTTCGGGGAGACTCTGAATCCAGAGAAGGATCCTCCACCGACGGGACTTGATAACTTCACAGGTCTTCACATCATCTCTGTCTTTGCTTATTAAATCACCATAATTATGTTTTATATAGTTAATAGTTTACGATTCCTCTGCTGTAAATCTGGACTTTAAGCGCTGAACCACTTTTCTGTTGAAAGGTGATTCATATTATTCACCAAATGGAAGGAATTTTCCCTCAATTTTTGACCTTTGATGGTGAAGGAGATTTCACTCTCTCAGAGACTGTCACTCAAATTTAAAAATTAACTAAAACTTAGCTATTGGAAGAATTTAAAAAATTGGTGATTGTATTTAAAGCATTCGTAATACAGATTCCTAAAACATTGAAGATAACCATGTGTTTAATTTTATATCTCTCGAATTTACATAAGATGACCGAGTCTGTGGTTTCAAAAATACTATTTCAATTAGATGTCTGGTTATCACACCAATGTCAAAAAATAATGAATAAAATCTATTCAAATTAAGTTGTTTTATTACACCTACAGGGGCATCAGTCTCTCCCTCTTGGTCGCGCGCTCTTTCCTATACACACACACACACACCCAAAAAAATCAAATCAAAAATAAAATATATATATATATATATAGAGATATATATATATATATATATATATATATATATATTATATATATAATATATATATATATATATATATATATATATATATATATATATATATATATATATATATATATATATATGTATATATATATATATATATATATATATATATATATATATATATATATATATATATATATATATATATATATATTGATATTATTATATGCTTATCCTAATCACTAGCGTAAACGAGACCGTTCCCTTCAAAAAAGATTCATGCACAAGACAATGGTAAATATTGGAGAAATGAAAATATAATGTTTGAAAATATATTTATTAAAAAAAACACTTAGATTGAAAATAAACCAAAATAATAGCTAAATAACAATTAAATGCAAACTAATAAACCATCTTATCTAATACATTAACACAGCAACGTATAAAGCAATTAAATAGACCAGGACAAAATAGTTGGTATGTGACTTGCGGTCAACACCTAAAAGAAAACCCATGGAGAGATAAAGCACACGTAACAAAAGGTGATCACTACCAAGACGTATTACGGTATATGCTGTCCATTCCTAAAACAAAACAATCACTCGTGTAAAATAAACATCAATAATTATACAAATGTTCTATATACAATATAGAATAAACACTTAACCTAACGGTCAATATCACGAAGATTACCTTGGGGATTCTTCCAGTTTACACAAGGGCTATCGGACCACGTCCTTACACTGCCCCACTACTCCTCAAAGCAGAGCACCTCTCTGCTTGCTGACGAGCTTCCTACTGCCGTAGTCAAAATTCCGGCTACGTTGTCGCTTCGTTAACAAATGCAGCGAGAGTCAAATTGGTGAACAGTACTTTACCGACCCAACAGGCAAACTTCCCTATACGTGTCATCGTAATACATGACAATATCTCCCTGATGATTTAAGAAATTGCAAAATTTCTTACAACGAAATACATATTAACGAAAAAGAAAATATCACTAGTACAACCATACCTGTAGAGTAACCTTATCATACAGACATTACTTGGGCATTATAACATATATAGAAGGCTAATACATTCAAAATCAGTAAAACAAGACCCCAACAGCCAAAGATTCATAATTTCACAATTTTCGAAAGAAAACCCAAATCGTTACAACCTACTCAAGCAGTCTGGACCAACATTTTCTTTGCCAGGAATATTATGTATGGCATATTCAAACTGTTGTAAATACATGGCCTAGCGCATTAGTCTACTGTTGATGTGACAAGCATAATTCAAAGGTTGGTGGTCGGATTCTATGATTCTATGACAAATGCCTTCCCGTACAGATACTGGTAAAACTTCTTTACAGCCCACACTACAGCGAGGCATTCCTTCTCGATTACAGAGTAATTCTGCTCTGCATTTTTGAGTTTTCTGCTAGCATATTGCACTGGCCAACGTTCTCCATCAACATACTGCATAAGAATTGCCCCTAAACCCACATTGGATGCATCTACCTGCAACACAAAATCTTTGGTTAAATCAGGCAACCTAACTATTGGATGTGTGCTTAAAAGGTTCTTTAACTTATCAAAAGATTCTTGGTGACACTGCATTGGGTTGAGATTTCTTTACAAGATCCGTTAATGGTGCAGCAATAGTAGCATAATCAGGAATATAATGGCGATAGTATCCAGTCAAACCAAGAAAAGATTTTACCTCCTTTTCCGTCTTTGGTGTCTCCTCACTTAATATCTTACTTACTTTGTCTTCAGTTGTCCGAGCTATTCCATTACCGATCATACTGCTCAATTACTTACTGAAAAATAAGCAATTTCAGTTTTGGAAGTCTTAGCAGTGAGCGATGCTTTTCTTAAAATATCCAATACCAACTGCAGAGTTTCCTTGTGCTCTTCCCAACCCTGTGAATGAATCGAAAAGTCATCAACAAACAGCTCTACATTTTTCACACCATTAAATAATTTCCTCATCATGCGGTTAAAAGTCGTACCAGCGTTTACCAAACCAAATGGCATAGTAACAAACTGTAAGAGTCCTTTGTTAGTTTGAAAAGCGGTTACTTCTCTGCTCTGTTTTTCTAAAGGTATTTGCCAATATCCTTTAGAAAGGTCAATTTTGTAAAATACCTGCTCTTACTTATGCGAGTCATACCGTAAGCTTATTGATCTTCCGAAAATCTAAGCACATCCGATTACTGCCATCTTTTTTCTTCACCACTATCAAAGGTGTTGCATATGGAAAATTTGAGCACTCGGTCACTCCTAATTCGAGCATCCTTTCAATCTCCTTATCCATATCTTGCTGCAGAGCATAAGGTACAGGATAGGGTCTAGACCTTATAGGACCCTTACTGGACAGGTTTATCACATGTTCGATCACATCAGTTCTACCTGGTACATCAGTAAACACATTCTTGTATTCCCGTAGAATCCCAGCCACCTCTTCCTTTTGATCATCAGATAATTCCTGATTAATTTGAACATTAGACACATCTTCACTCTGAATATCCCTTGGCACAACTGGTACCTCATATGCATCACTATCCTCACTAATCCCTGCTACACATGCAAGATCATCACTCTCCTGATCATCTGTGAAAAGTACAGAATCAGATTTGAAATCCTCACTACCCTCTGCCTCAGTAACTCGAGACTTACCCTTTGCTGATCCTGTCATGGTACAACTAAAGCATGTTAATGTGGTATCTGCGCTCAACTCCATTAATATCAAGAATAAAATTATACCTATTAACTTTCTTTACCACATCAAATGGACCTTGCCACTGCACTAGTAGCTTATTGTTACTTGTGGGCAACAGTAACAAGACCTTATCCCCTTCATTTATTTCCCTCTTACAAGCATTTTTATCATAGTAATATTGATACTTATCTCTAGCCCCCTCTAACTCTTCTTGAGCCAGCCTACATGTATCCTGCTACCTTTCTCTCATGTCGACTACATACTCATACGTGGTCCTCGTACTATCCTCAA
Organism: Macrobrachium nipponense; assembly: GCF_015104395.2. Classification (NCBI taxonomy): domain Eukaryota; kingdom Metazoa; phylum Arthropoda; class Malacostraca; order Decapoda; family Palaemonidae; genus Macrobrachium; species Macrobrachium nipponense. The sequence goes on along the minus strand of NC_087209.1, from coordinate 15,012,585 downwards.
TTGCAGTATCTTCATTTTCCCACAGCTCCCTCAATAAACTAAGTGGTCCCCTTACAGTATGACCATATACTAACTCAAATGGAGAGAATTTTGTACTAGACTGTGGAACTTCATGGTATGCAAAAAATAAAGGATCAATGTACCTTGGCCACATCTTGGGATGCTCTGTACACATACGTCTGAGCATTTTCTTTAACACTCCATTCAACCTTTCTACTAAACCATTGCACATAGCATGATATGGGGTAGACATTAAGCGATTAAATTCACGCATTACATCAGAGGTGAAATGTGTTTTCCCTTGTCAGATAATACCTCCTTTGGAATTCCCACTCAACTGAATACTGACTTCAAAGCCTCAGCCACAGTAACCGAATCTATATTCTTCAACGCTACTGCCTCAGGGTAACGTGTAGAATGGTCAACAATGGTGAGAATATATCTTGATCCGTCACTGGTACTGGCACGGGGTTCAATCGGACCCACTATGTCCACTGCAACACACTGGAATGGTTCTTGAATCAAGGGCATTCTTCCCAACTTCACCTTTTTAACTCTTCCCTTATCAACCGTACGTTGACAAGCATCACATGACCTGGAAAATCTCGTTATCTGCGCCATCATACCTGGCCAATAAAAATTACTTTGTATACGTGCTGTGGTTTTCTGTATTCCCAAATGTCCACTCATTAAAGAATCATGAGCCAATTCTATTACTGCATGACAAAATTTATCAGGAACAACTAACTGGTCATTTACATTACCTAAATTTTGCACTACAATATAATATGCATTTCCTAATAACAAAGCAATGAGATTTATTTTCATTCTTCACAAAGACCCTATTTGACTTCGCATGCTCAAAAACCTTTTTTAACGTCCCATCTTCCGCCTTTAATTTACCTATATTCTCTTTCTGCATCTCTTTCTGCATTAAATTTATAACTTCCTTCACCTTAAGCTTTGATGGTCCCTTTAACTTTTTCTCTTGCATTTCACTCTGCAGTCGGGTGGTAACAGCACTAACCTCAGTACTCAACCCGTCAGTCGAACCATCAATAGCTCCAATCACTAAATCCTAAATAGGATCAGGCATGCAGACAGCTAAGGTTTCGCCTGTAAAATATGGCGAGACAACATCAACAATAGCCTCAGGATATCTAAAAACTTGGTTATTAGCCATTTTAAGGCCCACATGCTTACCAGTAAACTTAAGTTTCGGCACGAAAGTCTCTTTAACTAACACCATGGTACAACCGGGATCACGAAATACATTAACCTCCACTCCTTCCACGGTACCTTTATCCACCATTAACTTACCCCCATGACCAACAACAGCTGCTTTCTCGGTCGCACCCTTACTCACCCCTTTACGTTTTGGACCCCCAAACCTTTCGAAACAATCCTTAGCAAGGTGATTACCACGACCACATACGTAACAATTTCGTGCCGTAACTTTCCTATCACTATCGACACCCGTTTTCCCTTTACTATCCCCAGTCATAACTTCACTCTCAGAGACACCCTGCTTTTCATGACTATCACTGAAACCCTTCTTGCCATAATTTATATGGGCCTCCATATACATCTCGGCATACTTTACAACTTGATCAAAAGTTTTCATTTCATGCTCCTTCAAAAATATAACCATATTTCTGTCACAAGCATTTAGAAATTGTTCTACTAAAATTAAATCAAACAAGTCATCAAATGTTTCTTCACAATCAGCTAATTCCACCCACCTCTTAAGGTTATTTTTCAATCTATTCCCAAATTGCTGAGCGGTCTCGTTCTTAAAGAATTTACAGTTACGAAATCTCAACCTATATCCTTCCGAAGTGCACTTAAAACAACGCAATAATGCCTCTTTAACACAATCAAAATCTTTAGCCTCAACAGGTGAAAGGTGCTCATAAGTTTCCAAAGCTTTCCCTTGTAATAATGGCGCTAAACTAACAGCCCAAATGTCTTTGCTCCAGCCAGCACTAACGGCTAAACGTTCAAATCTTAAAATATAGGCGTCAATACTATCAGTAACATCATTAAAAATAGGCAGTTTAGGTAACGAAGGTTTACACAAATCAGTATCCTTTTTCTTTTTATTCCCCTGCATCTGTAACTTTAATCGTTTGACTTCTAATTGTTGCTTTCGCATTTCCCTTTCTACTGCCCTTTCTTCTCTCTCCATTTCCTTTGCCTTTTCTTCTCTCTCCATTTCCCTTTCTAATGCCCTTTCTTGAACAAGTCTTTCCTTTTCAACAAATTCCCTTAAATCATTACCTTCATAACCCATTTACTTCCCCAAACTGATGATTTCTTTTAAAGCACTGATATCAAAATGCTTTACAGACCTTATCTGCAAAACACCATACAGCCTTGTTAATGAATGAACGGTCCCTGTTCGGGCGCCAAATTGTCACGTGAATTTTATAGTTAAAGCTTGTTATGGCTTAATTCACTAGGGTAAAGGAGACCGTTCCCTTCATAAAAGGTTCATACACAAGACAATGGTAAATATTGCAGAAAGGAAACCAATTTCTTTAAAAATATATTTAGTACAAAAAACTTAAGATTGAACATAAACCAAAATAATAGCTAACTAATAATTAAATGCAAACTAATAAACAATCGTAACTAATACATTAACACACAGCAACGTATAAAGCAATTAAATAGACAAGGACAAAATAGTCGGAACGTGACTTGCGGTCAACACCTAAAAGAAAAACAAAAGAAAAGTCTCTTACAATGACAGAACACTAATTACACCAAAATTAAAGTATCAACACAAAACCACAATACTTTAAAAGTCATATTCCATAAAATTTTGAACACCAAATTTAACACGATTACCTAAAAGAAAACCCGTGGATATAAATCACACGTAACAAAAGGTGCTCACTACCAAGACGTATTACGGTATATGCTGCCCACTCCTAAAACAAAACAATTACTCGTGTAAAATAAGCATCAATAAATATACAAATGTTCTATATACAATATAGAATAAACACTTAACCTAACGGTCAATATCACGAAGATTACCTTGGGATTCTTTCAGTTTACTCAAGGGCTACCGGACCACGTCCTTACACTGCCCCACTACTCTTCAAAGCAGAGCACCTCTTTGCTTGCTGACTAGCTCCTTACTGCCGTAGTCAAAATTCCGGCTACGTTGTCGCTTCGTTCACAAATGCAGCGAGAGTCAAATTGGCTAATAGTACTTTGCGACCCAACAGGCAAACTTCCCTATACATGTCATCGTAATGCATGTCATATATATATATATATATATATATATATATATATATATATATATATATATATATATATAAATATATATATATATATATATATATATATATCTGTGTGTGTGTGTGTGTGTGTGTGTGTGTGTGTGTGTGTGTATATGCGTGTGTTTCTCTGCGTCTTTCTGTGTTGTTTAAAAAGCTTCTCCTAAGTTTATGGCGGCTCCTTCCACTACTCTTCTTGTTTGGACATTGTTATTTTTAAAAATTATAAATAGATCCATCCCAATTCGGTCTATGGTTGTTCTTAAACGCATGGGAGACTAGCATTGTTCTGTGCATGAAGTGCATATGCGCGTTTGTGTTCCCCTAATCGGGTCGGTAGTCCTCGCAGAATGTCAGTCAGTGAACTTCATTTTCCACATAAAAAAAACAACAACAACAACCTGACTGGGGCCGTTATGGAGTGTCCCAGTCAGACAAGAAGGAAGTCTTTAGAACAATGGTACTTCACAGATAAGTGAAAAGAAAATACGTTTGTTTTTGCATTAAAAAATAAGTCAGTTTTCGGGGATTTCCTTTCGCTGCTTCCGTAACAGATGGCAGGCAAAGCATCAGTTGATCTTCTTTATTTTAGTTCTAGACCTAAAATGATTTATACTTAGACCTCGCAATCACCAAACGTATCGAACAAGGTTAACTAGCGATACATATCGATATAATTGCATTTAAACAACACAGAAAGACGCAGAGAAACACAAGCATGTTCACACACACACACACACCACATATATATATATATATATATATATATATATATATATATATATATATATATATATATATATATATATATATATATATATATATATATATATATATATATATATATATATATATATTTTGATATTGATTTTTTGGGTGTGTGTGTGTGTGTGAGTGGTGTTGTGTGTGATGTGTGTGTGTGTGTGTGTGTGTGTGTGAGTGTGTGTGTGTACGAGAGAGTGTGCGACCGAGAGAGAGAGAGAGAAAGAGAGACTGACGCCCCTGTAGGTGTAATAAAACACACTTAATTTGAAAAATTTTATTTATTATTTTTTACCATTGATGGGGTAACCAGAGATCTAAAGGAAATAATATTTTAGAAACCACAGACTGGGTCATCTTATGTAATTTCGAGAGATATAAAATTAAAGACATGGTTATCTTCAATGTTTTAGAAATCTATATTAGGAATTCTTTAAATACAATTACCAGTTTTTAAAATTATGCCAATAGGTGATTTTTAGTGAATTTTTAAAGTTGAGTGACAGACTGTGAGAGAGAGAAATCTCCTTCACCTTCAAAGGTCAAAAATTGAAGGAAAATTCCTTCCATTTGGTGAATAATATGAATCACCTTTCAACAGAAAATGGTTCAGTGCTTATAGGAGTCAAAGTTTACAGAGGAATCGTAAACTATTAACTATATAAAATATAATTATGGTGATTTAATAAGCAAGGGCACAGAAGATGTAAAGATCTGTGACGTCATCAAGTCCTGTCAGTGGAGAATCCGAGGATCCTTCCCTGGATTCAGTCTCCAGGAAGGACTCCAGCCTTCCAGTCCCTGAACTCGCTAAGGTGACTCGTTATCCAGTATTTGTTTTCATTTTACAACTCTTTTCACTTATATGTATACTATGCATATAAATACACACACCTAGAGAGGTGTAAAGCGATAAAAAATGTAGGTAAGCGACCTCCCCTGAGCGAGTCTGGAGCCTCAAAGGCAGAAGTCCTTCCTGGAGACTCTGAATCCTGAGAAGGATCCTTGGAGTCTCCACCGACAGGACTTGATGACGTCACAGGTCTTTACATCATCTCTGTCTTTGCTTATTAAATCCCCATAATTATGTTTTATATAGTTAATAGTTTACGATTCCTCTGTAAATCTTGACTCCTATAAGCGCTGAACCATTTTTCTGTTGAAAGGTGATTCACATTATTCACCAAATGGAAGGAATTTTCCTTCAATTTTTTACCTTTGATGGTAAAGGAGATTTCACTCTCTCAGAGACTATCACTTAACTTTAAAAATTCACTAAAACTCAGCTATTGGAAGAATTTAAAAAATTGGTAATTGTATTTAAAGCATTCGTAATATAGACTCCTAAAACATTGAAGATAACCATGTCTTTAATTTTATATCTCTCGAATTTACATAAGATATCCGAGTGTGTGGTTTCCAAAATATTATTTCAATTAGATGTCTAGTTATCTCACCAGTGTGAAAAAATAAGGAATTAAATTTTTCAAGTTAAGTGTGTTTTATTACACACTTAAACCAAAATAATAGCTAACTAATAATTAAATGCAAAGTAATACACAATCTTAACTAATACATTAACACATAGCAACGTATAAATCAATTAAATAGACCAGGACAAAATAGCCGCTACGTGACTTGCGGTCAACACCTAAAGGAAAAACAAAAGAAAAGTCTCTTACAATGACAGAACACTAATTACACCAAACTGAATTATCAACACAAAACCGCAATACTTTAAAAGTCATATTCCATAAAATTTTGAACACCAAATTTAACACGATAACATAAAAGAAAACCCGTGGAGATAAAGCACACGTAACAAAAGGTGATGACTACCACGAAGTATTACGGTATATGCTGCCCACTCCTAAAACAAAACAATTACTCGTGTAAAATAAGCATCAATAATTATACAAATGTTCTATATACAATATAGAATAAACACTTAACCTAACGGTCAATATCACGAAGATTACCTTGGGATTCTTTCAGTTTACTCAAGGGCTACCGGACCACGTCCTTACACTGCCCCACTACTCTTCAAAGCAGAGCACCTCTTTGCTTGCTGACTAGCTCCTTACTGCCGTAGTCAAAATTCCGGCTACGTTGTCGCTTCGTTCACAAATGTAGCGAGAGTCAAACTGGCAAACAGTACTTTGCCGACCCAACAGGCAAACTTCCCTATACATGTCATCATAATTTACCATTGTCTTGTGTATGAACCTTTTATGAAGGGAACGGTCTCCTTTACCCTAGTGAATTAAGCCATAACAAGCTTTAACTATAAAATTCACGTGACAATCAGCTTCTTTTAACTTATGAATAGTTATCTCTATTTTAATTATTATTATTAGATGAATATTGGAGACTAATTACAAGTTAATGCAGCTGATGCAATAATATATCTTTCAATAATAATAATAATAATAATAATAAAAATAATAATAATAATAATAATAATAATAATAATAATAATAATTATTATTATTATTATTATTATTATTATTATTATTATTATTATTATTATTATTATTATTATTATTATTATTATTATTAGACTGCTTTCCCACTATGTTGTGTCCAGTGAAAATCAAAATATGATAAATAATTAAATTTCTGGTTTCCTAACGTTTGATGTTATGGATAAGTAATCATAGAAATTTACTAATTCCTCGCATTAGTTTACTTATTTCCATATTACAAAACCCAAGTTGCATCTTCAGTTTTCGTAATTGAATATAGTATTGATCTATATTTGTTTCACTATAAGTATTACTTATTCGGCTTTTCACATAGCGAGAAACATCTCCATGATATTGAGACAAAAGAGAGAGAGAGAGAGAGAGAGAGAGAGAGAGAGAGAGAGAGAGAGAGAGAGAGAGAGAGAGAGAGAGAGAGAGAAAAGGCATCTATAGATGGGAAAAGATATTTTGAGAAGTTGTTATTGATTTATTTATCCTAGTTATATAATGACTTCACGTATAATAAGTCAATATTCTTTTCCTCTTATACACAGCTAATTACACAAATAAACAAATAAAGGTCGAAAGGTTATCCTCTTAATTGCAGGAAAACAAAATTGTTTTCATCGCAATAAAAGCAAATACTCTCAGACTTTAAATTCATTTTTGGAAAAGGGATAACAGGAGGTAAAAAAAAAGGAGCGTTTCAGAAATAGACAATATAAATTTCCACCTATCCAATAAAAAAAAAAGATTTGAAAAAGCGTTGGAATATTTCATTGATTCTTCAATACGGAACATATTACCATTTTGAAAGATGCTGGACTTTGCCGTTTCGTTTTTACAAACTTAATTTTTTTTATCGCCTTCTTCATTGTTCCGATTTTTTTTTTTTTTTTGTCTGAAAATGTTCAGATCTGTCGGTGTAAAATTATGATCGGAAACATACACAGACATATATTTGTGTAAAGTCTTCTGGCAGTGTATCGGAAGCTTACACAGACATACATTTGTGTAGTCTTCTGACAATGATGAGAGAGAGAGAGAGAGAGAGAGAGAGAGAGAGAGAGAGAGAGAGAGAATTAATGCCCTGTTAAAATTTTCCTTTCGCTACTGGCACGCGTACAAATACGCCACTTATTGTTTATAATATTTCGTAGAACTAAGTTAACTTAATATTTTTAAAAATACATTCCATCGATAATTATCATTTACCAAATTTTATTGGTTCAAACTTCAATGTTCTGTCTACAGATATTCTACGTTGCATGAAGTTTAATCATTCACCTTTTATTTATGAATTCTCTGCCTCTCGGGCTCTGCGTGAAGGCAGCCTTCATTAATCTGCAAAGTCTGCAACAATTCGCTGTTGGAGGAGAAGCTCCATGATCTCCTTGTGTCCTGCACCAGTATTCCAAGTCCGAACTCTGTCCTCCTAGACTGTCTCAGGCTGTCTCTAAGTTCTCGGAGAGCAGTTGACAGCAAACTTTGATGTTCTGAGACCTCTGGTTTCCTCAGCGTAATGATGACTTTGCAGTATTTTGATTTATATTGCTCCAGTTACAAAAAAGTTCTTTCGCCTTTTGCATTTTTTATAGTTTTAGTTCCTTACAAAAAAGTAATCATTGAACATTTTTAAGGTTTTTATATTTAATGAAAAAAGCAGCATAGAAATATATATTGATGTTTCTGATAATCTTTTCCGGCTAATGTTCTCATCGGGCTTGAATCTTGGTTGTACCCAAATTATCACAAAGAATGCTTTACCCAGACCACGAAAGGAAACTTCTACACTCACTGATGTGACCCAGAGGACTTTTTTTTTTTTTTTTTTTTTTTTTTTACACTACTGACGTGACCCAGAGGACCTATTCTTTTTTTTCCAGACGAGAACTAAATTAGAAAAATTGGAAGAACGCCGAACAGCCAGATGAAATGAGCGGGAAAGGTAGGCAGGGCTGACTGACGGTGGGAGAGAGGATAGGTATGATAATCCTGTACTTTAGGGGCAGAAGGACTAATAAAAGAACGTTCGTTATTGCAGTCGACTGCGCAGAGCTGGACACACTGTATACTCAGGCTTTCACTGTACAGGATCTTCAAAGTTAATTCCCGTAGCTTCCCAGCATCAAGCAGGAATCTGTCGCAATTCAAGATAAATGGAAAAATAATGCAGTTTAGGAAAAATATCAAACGGCGTCATTTATACCAACCATAATTCATCCCTGATTAGGTCAACACCCTTTACTGATATCGATGACTCATGTGGCTTGTATAACTTTTTTTTTTTTTTACTGCCAGGTGGCGCGGGAGAACTACCTCCTTTTTCTTTGTCTCTGGGGTCGTTAGGCCAAGATGACGGAGTGAGGTCGTACTTCAAAAATTCCTGTGGGCCAATAATCTTCGATCCTCGCGGTTTTAGGCGTCTGGTTTATGAGATTTTATGCTCTCTTCTTCTTCTTCTTCTTCTTCTTCATTATTATAATTTTCATTATAATATATATATATATATATATATATATATATATATATATATATATGTATATGATATATATATATATATATATATATATATATATATATATAGTATATATATATATGTATAGTGTATATATATATATATATATATATATATATATATATATATATATATATATATATATATATATATATATATATATATAAATTTATATTCCAAAATTTTTAAGCGGAAAGCATAGTGTTTCCTTGTCCAAAAATTACAATGCACAATTCTGCATCTCTCATAATTAAGGTTCTCGTTGATTCCGACATAACTGCTTTTGTAATTGTTACAGCGTAGTCATCTATTTCAGTTTCCTCCCTGCATGTTTACCATACCAATTTTCTCTCGACCTTTTTTTTTTACAGTATAATTAGTCCTTGAAGTATTACTGTTTAATTACTACCATAGGAATAAATTGAGCGTGAAATTTATCCGAGGATTATTATATATAAAATGATAATAAAATGGCGCAAAGCTTTCAAGTTATTCCAGAGTAAGAATAAATCTACAGTCAGATTTATTTCAGGGGTATGGGACCTCTAACGCCAATTCTTGAAACGTTATCCAGCTATTTTAAAGAAACTTTTGATAATAATGAAAAATAATTAAGAAAGTCGTTGTATTTCACGTTTCATGTAACGGAATGAAGATAGATGTAGAATTTATTCAACACTTTTGAGATAGTATGATAAGCCATCTTTTGGTAATATATAAAACAAGTTTGCAGTGCCAATTTAGGATAAAATACTCTTATCATTGTATCGTATTTAGTTATCAAAAATACCAAAGGTGAATATTATAAGAGATGTCATTCAGAAGTCAACCGCAGGCTGATGAGAGAAATATAGTATCTTAGGATTTATTTTTCATCAAATGAAAGATTGAATGTTTCAGTTATACATGTGCTCCCTAACCATTTTAGATTTGGTCAAAATACCCCGATCAACATATATTTTTGATCAAGGAAAAATAGTAAATGGATACTTATTATAAAGTGTTTTGAATTTGACTGATGACAAAGTGAATATTTTGTGATCATAGTTTTTTAAACTCAGCTGTGAGTAAAACATCTCCTATTGGATCGTCTTGGAAGGTTATTTTCCCTTTTTTGTAAATTACTGATTTTTTAAATTATTCAGTTAAATCCCAAACTTTCACTCCAAATGCTCGTAAATTTATATTCGTTCGATATCGTAATTTAATTTTTTTAGTGTATAAGTACTAAATGCCCATTCTGGACCAAAACTATTAACATATTTCGATTTATGTAACCTAATATACATTAAAAGGGATTGATAAATTAAATCTATGTCTGCTTGATTTCGATCTCCAAGTCCTTCCTCACCCTGGTTGTGACCCAACACAGTCTTCAGACTACCAGGTGCGTAAGTCATTACTTGGGTCAGCGACGGTATACAATGGTTTTAAACGAACTCTACCAGCTCGTCTCAGCTGGGAATCGAATCTGTCTTGCGAGGGGACACAGACTAATATATATATATATATATATATATATATATATATATATATATATATATATATATATATATATCATATATATAGTACACACACACACCACACACACACACACACACACACACACACACATATATTATTATATATTATTATATATATGATATATATAGATTATATATATTATATATACATACATATATAGTATCATGTATATAATAATTATATATATCTATATTATTATATTATAATATATATATAGATATATTATATATATATACGATTATATATATAATATTATATATTACTTATTTGTATAGATATATATATATATATTACATTATATATATATATACCACATATAATATATATGATATATATATATCTCATATTCATATACTCATATATATACCATATATCTATATATATCGATACTATATCTGACTATATAGTATAATATATATATACCATACACATATATATGCATATCTATATATATATCATATATATTATATATATATATATCTTCAGTGATAATTATGTATATATACCTATATATTCTTAATCACTTATTATATTATCTATATATTATATATATATACTTTATATATATATTCGACATACACCATATTACATGCATATATATTATAATATAATATATTATATTTATATCTATATATGTATGGTATAGATCCTACCATAATTAATCTATCGTATATATCATTATTATATATCAATATATATATATATATACTTATAGATTTATAATATATCATACACCATATAATAGAAACATACCACACCCACCACATATATATATATATATTTATCATTATAGTATTATATATATACTCATATTTATTTATATATAACATACAACATATATAAACATAAATCACAACCAGCACAACAACATATATATTAATATATATATATCTATATATATAGTTATATATATATTATTATATATTCACATATTCACATATACATGCATATATAGTACAGACCGAAAACATTTTCTGCTCGGTATAACGTATTCAGGCGGCTGGGCATTTGCATATCTATACGCAATTGATAGCGCTCATAGAAATTCAAATTGCTGAAAAAAATTGCATATTAACATTTTTATAATGCTCAAAACTTTGTCGAGTGTTCGCGATTCAAACGCAATGGTGTTTTTTATTAGTTGCAATTATCATGGAAATGCCTCTTGATTCCGAATTTCGGCAGCGAAATAAAAAGTTCTTTATAAAAATAACTTTTTTGTTTCGGGTTTTTTATTTTATATTAGCGACAGTAGTCAAGCAGCAGATATGTAATTTTACATGAGAGAGAGAGAGAGAGAGAGAGAGAGAGAGAGAGAGAGAGAGAGAGAGAGAGAGAGAGATTGCATGTTAAAGCTCACTATGAAACTAACTTGTTTTTTTTTTCTTTACTTTTTATTAGCGACAGTGTCAGGCTGCGGAAATATAATTTTCCATTAGAGAGAGAGAGAGAGAGAGAGAGAGAGAGAGAGAGAGAGAGAGAGACTGCGTATTGGTGCAAGCCGTGGATAAACAGACAGAAAGGGCGAGATATTGAAAAAAATCTCTCTCAACAGCGGTTAGCACTACTTCTACCGAATAGCCTCTCTCTCTCTCTCTCTCTCTCTCTCTCTCTCTCTCTCTCTCTCTCTCTCTCTCTCTCTCTTCCGACTTATCACTTCCGTGGAGGGAGATTCCTAACGACGGCCACAGATTACGTAGAAATAAATGAGAAATAGAAAAAAACGGGAACTATTCCGGGATTGCCATAGAGAATCATCAGTGCCGAGACGAACGATGCTTTAGTCGTACAGGTAGGCTCATACGTAAGAACGTTTGTGGGTCTGTTTTTGGAACTTGTTTAGTTTTAGCTTGTTTTGTTATATATTTTGGTTTGTAAAATAGTCATCCATAGACTGGTTTTCTATTGTATGATTCCACACACACAGATATATATATATATATATATATATATATATATATATATATATATATATATATATATATATATATATATATATATATATATATATTACGATTATTTCTCAGATTCCCTGGTCATCCCAGAATCTTCAGTCTATTCCCTTCCATTCCCCATCAACAACCATCCTTACATCCATAAAGAGGAGTTGGCTCAATAGTCTCTTCATAAATTTGTGCACACCTTTGTCATTGCTATAGGTAAAGGGTGAAGGTCATACATAATGGGCAAAGTTGTGACAGGAATCTAACCTTGGCTTTCACATAGAATTGTATGAGATGTATTCTCCTTATATGATATGCATATTTCACTAATGAAGCAATTGTACAGAATGGGGTCAGTTTCATATTTAATGGTTATAGGTCAAATTATGGTTTGACATCTCCCATGGGGATAGTGTTGAATATAAACATAGTATTTTCAGTTAATTTGATTAAACTTCAAAATATTTTGAATTAGAAGTGGTAACATTACCTTTTGATATGAATATACCCTACTAAATAGTCACGAATTCACGAATTCGTTCAGATTTTCACTTCACTGTATGCGCAAGCGCACAAAAGAGAGAGATAATTCGTTTTTCATATTCCTGGGCGTCAGTGACCTCACCCAATAACAAGGTTGGACAACCG
>NC_087209.1:14966932-14994432 GCF_015104395.2 Macrobrachium nipponense | reverse complement strand
ACAAGGTTGGACAACCGCCCAATGTCATACGTGTGCTGCACAAAAGATACTGTAATTGGATGCTGCTTTTAAAAAATGCAAGCTAACGAACACCGTTATTTCGTTCAACGTTGCAAAGAGGAACCACTGGAAAAGTCGAGATGTATATAAACATATATAAACTAATTGATTAAGACAAAGACATTCTCGTATTGCGCCAGGAAAGAATGTTCGAACAAAAAGTCAGGGAAGGGGCAAATCAGACGTGAAGTTTTAATGGTCGGAATCCCTCTTACTTCATCTGTCAAAGGCGCCGTCTTTTGTGCGAGACAGAATCAACATTGCTTGAGAAAACGTCATCACACTCACGCCCTTTAAGAATGGAATTGGGCAAAAGGAGCCAGGCACCCGGATGATCATTCCTGTGTCAATCAAATGAAATCAAGTAATTTTAGTGGGTATGAAATTGACAGTAAAATGATACATGAACCGAAATGAAAAAGGCGACTGCTCTAATGGTACGTCAAGTTATTGGAGCATTAATGGTAATGTTTACATTATGCTAATGATGGTGGTGGTTAAAAGCAGTAAGGTAATTTAGATATGCTTTTATGTACTCATGGCTGTCATTTTCATTTAATATGTTTTTCGTCTGTTTTCAGTAATTTGACGTCATGAACTGATGCACTGGAATGAGAAAGTAATATATGTTCATTAGTATTGTTTTTATGGTCATTAAATGATTGAAAATAATTTTTTTACAAATTAACCAAACAAAGAATAGTTTTTTGTTTTTCAATGCATGGTAAAGTTAAAACAAAATAATGAAAAGCCTCAAAGCAGAGAAATACGAATTCGTTGCAGTTTCCCAATGTTTTCAGAATGGAAGTAATTTTAATTGTGCATGTAAATTGACGTAGACATTTGGAACTACACAAGTTTTTGAAGATGCCGTCCCCGCACTTAAGGTGACCTGGAAGATAGGTACAGCGCTTGGGTCACGTTTGTTAGGTCTGCAGATCGTTCCCTGTTGACCGCCTACCAGTCCACCCCCATCAATAAATGGGTATCTGAGTCTGCTTGGTGTGTTTACACTCACTCACACACACACACACACACACACACACACACACATATACACACCTCACTTGTTAGTCGATTCGATAACATCACTGAAGTCCAGATTTCTCCTCAGTCCGCTGGGCGCTGGTTCGAACCCACGAGAGGACGAAATTATTATCAAGTAAAAAATTCCCGTTCGGTTAACACATGAAAATATTTTAATTTCGAGGCAGAGCGAATTGGATATTAAAGGACATTTGTAGCTTGATGCAATGCATGTATATGAATCACGGTGATGTGATAAAAATTCATATATATATATATATATATATATATATATATATATTATATATATATACATATATCATATATATATATATATATATATATACATATATATATATATATATATTATATATATATAAATATATATATATATATATCATATATATATATATATGTGTGTGTGTGTGTGTGTGTGTGTGTGTGTTGGTCTTTGTTAATGTGTGCGCGTAGGTGATAATCCCAGTACTTGTGTGTAGACATTTATTAGAATAATAAATGTATGTGAGTGTTTATTCCAATATTTGTTTAGGCATTTATTAGAATATTTGCGCAATGTTCTATCACTGAATGATCTGAAACAATGAAACAACTAAAACCCTTCAGAATCATCTTCACAAAAGGCCTTTATCACCTCAGAAAGCATTGAGAGGAAATTAACGACACATCTACTGACCAATTAAGCTTTTGGTTTTGAGCCAACTTTTCATCCTGGTCTTCATTTGATCTTTGCCAATAATACCAGAGCCCTTGATTAAGGTGCAAGGTCACTAGGAGCTGCGCTAATGATGACCTATTTAAATATCAAAGATGAGGTAAAGTGCAATTTCTTTTGACGGTGAGATTACGGAAGTCTTTGTTATATTTACACATCCGATACAAAGGTTTTCTTTTTTTGGAACAAAAACTTAAACGTTTATTTTTAAATTAGGTTTGTACTGTGTTGTGAGTTCCATCTAATAATGAAGAGTGAAAATAATGGTAAGCTTGTATTCTTATAAAATGAAATAGTAATATTTTGTATTTTATTTCATATATCTATTTTATTTCCAAATGTTCTCAGTCCTTATCTTATTTAGTACCTCCATGGTCATCAGTGTCATTACTCTCCATCATTGTTAGAGTAGATTCTAAACTTTCATCAAACCTTTGTTTTAGAGTCACTCCAGCTTCCGATGTCTGTTTAAGACTAGATTGTGGTCACGGTTCCGAAGTCTCTCTCTCTCTCTCTCTCTCTCTCTCTGTCATTCATCTCTATCCCAAATTGCAAGCTTTCATCTCTGTTCCAAATTGCAAGCCCTTTTTTCCTCATGGAGGCTCCCTCCTCTCTTGCTCACAACCAGAAATTGTGGCTTTGGCGAAACGTAAAACGCTTTCCTGTCTATTGATGGGAGTTTCGTTTTGCCGTAGCAACAGGAACATAATTCCCTTTGTATACGACGTGTTCAGTTCCTGATTCAGTGCCTTTGTATATGATTTACAGGTAATAATTCCCACTTGAGCCTTGATAAGAAGGGAGATCTTATGCGGAAATCACCTTAACAATCGACAAAAGCTAACTAAAAGCGCTTCAGTGGCGTTGTCGGTATGGCGTTGGCGTGCCACCTCGATGACCGCGAGTTCGACTCTCGGGCATTCTATTAAGGAGTAGGAGATGTGTATTTCTGGTGATAGAAGTTCACTCTCGACGTGGTTCTGAAATCACGCAAAGCCGTTGGTCCCGTTGCTGAATAACCACTGGTTCTATGCAACGTTAAAACACCATACAAACAAACAAACAAAAGCTAACGGAGATAGCTCGTAAAATATAAAAGACCCAGGGTCAAGAGTGGGCATTTATGCAAAGATACAAATTCTTACGCAAAAAATATATCACCAACTGGCAACCAACGAAAATTTTTTATCTCACATGCACTTCAAAGCAAAAAGGGTCCCCGAAATATATTCTACAATGTACTTCATCAAGATGATTTGATCTATATAGCCTCATAACAAAATATCCTCATAAATGAATAACTTGACAGGAGAATAAACATAGCTCTTGGGTAGGATCCCTTACCTTGAAGTCAGTGTTCATGAATAGGAATACAGCATCCGGAACTGCATTCTGGAAACTGCATAAATCGAGGTCGTGACCTCCGCTTCGACCTCTGGTATCAAGATATTCTTTGTCGCGATCTTGCTTAATTGGATTGTTAGCATACCTTGGTATACACTACACACAAAAACACACACACACACACACACACACACACAAAAGATGCTGAAGCTGAAATGTGTGAAAAAAAATTGTTGAACCCGTTCTCGTTTAGGGAAGTTAAGTATGATCGATGAATGTAAATTTAAGAGAAATTTATTTTATATATATTCCGCAAAGAGTAATTTTTTATGCATTACATGTGGAGTAAAGAGGGTTGAAAGGTGAGAGATGTAGAGAGATACGACGGGAACTCAAAATCAGATTGTAATATTAGAACGTTGGTTAAATTGTCACCACATGTTGTAAGCTTGAATTGTGGCGTCCATTAAAATCAAGCGGCCACCAGTATCGCAGTAGATACTGATATCAGTTAAGCAAAGCAGAATTAATAATTGAGGATGTTGCGCTCCGCCCATCTTTCGTAGAGTATCATATACATATTTTAATATAAAATACGAACATGTATCAGTCTTATGCATCCCCTATACATGTAATATAAAATACGAGTAAGTTGGGAAAAGCCCTGTTATTACCAATGGGAGGTGGGAAGGGTGGGGCCGGGGGTCGATTACCCATGAAATGGAAGGTGACTCAGGTGTAGACTTGCAGTTATGGAATTACTTTTTGAAGGCGTTCGTGGACGAAACAAATAACGCGAGGGAACATGACTAAGGATAATAGGTGACCCCTAAAAGTGAGAGAATCTACGAATTGTGATCTTATCATATTAATATTAAACTTCGCCATTCGTGCGACGGATAAGATAGCTTGAGGGTGCTAACCTAGTGCCCTGTCCCCGGGGAGTTCAAGGGGACGTCTGTGCAATGGCATAAGACATTGCCCCCCCCCCCCCTCTCTCTCTCTCTCTCTCTCTCTCTCTCTCTCTCTCTCTCTCTCTCTCACACACACACACACATCTTCCTATTTTACACTTATCTGCGGTTAGTTAAAGGTGTTTTCTGTGATACGAGTATATTAAATTTTCATAAATATAGCGTGACTCTGTTCCCGAACGAGTTTGTTATTGTGAAAGCAATGTTGTATTAGATTCTTTTCCGTTTGTTTCACGTCATACCGACCTGATCTTCAATAAACTCGGGTGTTCCAAAACAGTATTTGATTTTAATAGCTAACTCGAGACGCCAAAATGTACTTGTTAAGAAAGTGAAAATACCATTAGTTCTTTCACTTGGGGAGCTATGATATTTACTTATTCATTTCTGAATGCTTATGGGAAACTATTAGTACTTCTCATTAAATAAGAAGAATATTGTATCTTAGTTCAATTATGTATGCTAAACAAAGTGGTTAGTTCTAATATACACAACAGAAACCATTATGCAAATTAATTCTGCTCGCCTTTATTGTAGTTTGAAGCACTTTATAGGATTTTAATACAAAATGAACATCAGATCAGTAATATACTCGAACATTACCGTCAGACAAACGCTGATTATGAGGATAAAACAATACAGATGGAATAAAAACACAGTTTAATTGTGGGTTGATGTTGCGATGGCTTTTAATATCGATTCATTCATGCATGGAAAGTTTAATTTGCACTGATGCTGAGCCGATTGTATTAGTTTTATTGAAATTAAGGGCATTTTGTGCCCTCTATTTCCAGTTATCATTTATTTAATAATGGTCGATACTTCTATTCGGGGCCGTGTTTATAGAGATTGTGATAAAAGAGGATTAATGAACATGTTGGGAGTAATCACTAGTCTCTCTCTCTCTCTCCATTTGTTTTTTTCCACAATTTATTGAAGTGACGGGACAGGATTAATGACCATGTTGGGAGGAATAATGTTTCTCTCTCTCTCTCTCTCTCTCTCTCTCTCTCTCTCTCTCTCTCACTTTATTTTTATTCGAAATATATTTAAGTGATATGAGAGAATTAGTGAACATGGTGGAAGCAATAACATCTCTCTCTCTCTCTCTCTCTCTCTCTCTCTCTCTCTCTCTCTCTCTCTCTCTGCTTTTATTTTTACCCATGATATATTTTGACTCCACCGCGGGGTTCTTGCTCACAAGGCAGTTTTCTGGATGTTTATTAGTGTCCCTTTTTGTTGTGGTCGCTCTTCGTAGTCATGTTGAACGGAATTTAATTTGTTTAAACTGGTATCAGTTCTCTTTACTGCTCGCCATTTCTAGTATTTATTTTCAACATGATTGTTAATCTCTCTCTCTCTCTCTCTCTCTCTCTCTCTCTCCTCTCTCTCTCTCGCTCCTCTCTCTCTCTCTCTCTCTCTCTCTCTCTCTCTCTCTCTCTCAATGCCGGTCTTCTTTCCGTCGTGGTGACTTCTGTTATTCATTTCTATCGTTTGACTACAAATACTTCCAAGTACTGTAGATTTATTACAGTGTCTTATTAAGATTATTTAATGTAATCGAGTATCACTCTTGTGTATTTCATATGAACATGTCAAAGATTTTATTGAGACGCTAGTGCAAATGGGATACTGTTATCATTCAACTATCATATAATGTACATTTGTTAATAAGTACCAAATTTTATCCTTTTCATAAACTTTGACAAAAAAAGTTTCATGTATGATTACATTCCTGAAAACCTAAATTATGTATCAGCAGGTCAGTCGGTCAGTTTCGTAGACGTTTAGAGAAACAGACTAGAAAGAAACATGTTTGTTTTCGTTTGCATTTTCTCCCAAACCAACCTTCATCCTTTCGAGTTGAGACTCTAAATGAAATAAATCTGGGTAATTAGTAAATGCTGTAACGACGCCACAAAAAATTATATATAGATATATCATATACTATATATATATTATATATATATATCATATATAGTATTTATGTATAGATAAATATATAGAAATAGAGAGATCTTTCTATATGAGATGAGATAGAATATACATGAGGATATATAGAGATATAATGTATCTTGACATATAGATAGATCTAATATAATATTATATATTAATATATATATAATAATAATAGACATGATCATAGATAATCTGTATATATATAATATATAGTACTATATGATATATATATCAGATATCTATTATAGAGATGATATAGATATTTATATTATTATATACATATATAGAGTATATATAAAAGATATGATAGATTATATAACATATATAGATAGATAATTATGAGCTATATTATGCATATATACTAAGAGATAGAGATATATATATATATAACATATAATAGATATTATATATAATATAATAATATATATATATATATATATAATATATATAATATATATATATATTAATTATATAATATACTATATGCATTAAGGTACAAAGTCCTTTAATATCAATTCGCTATACCTCGAAAGCAATAGATTTTCTTATATGTTAACCGGAGGGGAATTTTTTTTAGTTGATAATAATTTCGTCCCCTCATTGGATCGAACCACCGTCCAGCGGACAGGAGCGAAATCAGGACAACATTGACGGCAATGTCGTCCTGATTTCGTTCCTGTCCGCTGGACGGTGGTTCGATCCCATGAGGGGATGAAATTATTATCAACTAAAAAATTCCCCTTCGGTTTACATATATGAAATATATCTATTCCGAGGTAGAGCGAATTAGATATTAATGGACATTTGTAGCTCGAATAATAATATATATTTATGTATGTATGTATCTGTATATATCTATATATATATATATATACTATATATATATATATATATATATATATATATATATTCCATCTCCAATTAAAGAAAAACCGTATTTTGTCAAGCACAATAACTCCAATATATATTTATGAACAAATACAGAAAAACAGAAATTCAGTTTAATATCGTCACGTTTCGTATTATATAATATATTTAATTTTAGCTTACGAAATGAATTACTCCGACTCAAAAATGATCCAGCGGAAATGGAAATATCCACCCTCCAAAAATGCTTCTCGTCGATTTCTCTCATATTAAACGTCCCTCAGTGAATTGGTTATTGGAATCATCCCATTGGAGGTTCAGCGTTTAAACAGAGCTTCAAAGCATTTGTGCATAACCCCGAGCAGAGTGGGAAATTTGGGTAGATTTCCCCTCTGCTAAATACATTCAAAATTTTCCTGTGCAAATGTTTGTTTTCTAGCTTATTCGTTTTCATGTAGGAACAATCATGCTCTAAATTGTTAACGTTTGTAATAATCTTGAATCGCTGTTATTAAACATAAATATGTACAGGTAGATATTGATAGGTAGAGATATGTGTGTATATTTTATATTGTAACCTTTGGGAAAAGGGTGTATGTGGTATGAGGCAGGTCATGTGGTATGGAAGAAGTATATATATAATACACACACTATATATATATATATATATATATATATATATATATATATATATATATATATATATGAATAATAATAATAATAATAATAATAATAATAATAATAATAATAATAATAATAATAATAATAATACTTCAGGAAGTACCATGATACATTAGTAGAATGCCATAGTTTATTAAAAACGTTTCGCACACAATTCTCGGTGCATCATCAGTCTGTGAACAATAAAAGTAAATACATTATAAAAAGGAGTTCACAAAATTACAAGGTATTTAAAAATTAATGGTTTAAAAAGAAAAGCAGAAGTTAAAAGTTAAAAAAAAATACGTTAAAACACTGTAAAAAGAGAGAGAGAACTAAGACACCAACCATCCAAGGCAAAAGACAAAGAAGGAATAACAAATCCTGACGTCCCAAACAAAAAGTCAGTTATGCCAAATACAGAGGGGAAGCGGTGGTGTGATTGTTCAAAGAGGGAACTAGCCTTTTGATAAGTAATGACTCCAGAGTAGTTAGATGATCTGGGTCCTTTGTATATCCAATAATAGAGAAGTGCTGTTTCAAGACCTCTATTTTGCATATAGCAGCATGATTTTTAATGTTAGAAAACTCTGGTTGCTTAATTCTCTGGCCTTTACGAAAACTGAAACCCATGTGGCTGCAATATCTCACTTGCAATAGCCTACGAGTAGATCCGATGTAAGAGCCCGGACATCCAGGGCATGTGAATTTATATACAACACTAGATCTCATGAAGGATTGCGAGCGATCTTTACAGCTGAAAAATGAACCTATCCTGCATGGATTATTAGAAATAAGTTTTAACTGAAGACAGGGAATTTCTTGTTCAATGATCTGTGTTAGTCTACGTGAGAATTTTGTATCAAACACAAAAGGGATGGAAGAAAAGAACAGTTTCTTAGGAACATCAAAGTTGGGCAACGGTGGCTGGAGAAATTTGGTTAAAAGTTTATTGATAACTCTAAGGACTACGTCCTTGGGATAGGAATTTTTCTGAAAAAAAACTAATAAAAATTCTATTTCATTATGGAAAGTTGGCCAGTTGGACGAATATTTTAATGCTCTATGGATAAGAGTATAAATGGTGTTTAATTTGAAGGTTCTTTGGCATGAACTATAATAGTTGTTAGCTAAACCTGTATAGGTCTTTTTTCTATAGACAGCTGTGGTGAATTCAGAATTACTTCTTGTAATATTGATATCGAGAAATGGCAAACTGTCTCTGTTCTCCACCTCCAAATTCCAATCCCATGGTGATCCTAACTTTCTGGATATATATAAACGAGAAGATAGAATTAATAGATTCCTAAGAAAAATAAAAAATGACAATATTATAGATGATGCTACCTATCAAAAACTTTTTGTTACGGGTTCTTCCTTTAGTATTTTATATGGTCTACCAAAAATACATAAACCAAATACCCCTGTCAGACCTATTATGGCCGCCTACAAAAGCCCATCGTTCTCGATCTCTAAGTATTTAGCTGGTTTACACTCTGAATGTAGTATTTATGAATATACATTAAAAAACGGGTACGACTTTCAACAACAAATTATCAACCAGGATGGTGACTATTTTATGGTCAGTTACGATGTTGAATCACTTTTCACTAATGTACCATTAAATGAAACAATTGATATTATTTTAAACAAGATTTTTATCAGCAATGATACTCTGTTTTGCGGTTTTAATAGGGCTATTTTTAAACAATTTCTGGAACTTGCTGTGCAAGACTCCATGTTTGTTTTTAACCAGCAACTCTATTCGCAGGTCGATGGAGTTGCTATGGGATCCCCTCTAGGCCCCATTTTTGCAAATTTTTTTATGTGTGACTTAGAAACAAAATTTTTTAATCAATGTGAGTCTTCCTTTAAACCAGCATACTACAGGAGATATGTAGACGACACTTTTGCTCTTTTTAAGTACCCTTGGCAAAGCACACAGTTTCTGGAATAGATTAATCAGCAACACCCAAATATTCAGTTTACGATGGAGGTGGAGAACAGAGACAGTTTGCCATTTCTCGATATCAATATTACAAGAAGTAATTCTGAATTCACCACAGCTGTCTATAGAAAAAAGACCTATACAGGTTTAGCTAACAACTATTATAGTTCATGCCAAAGAACCTTCAAATTAAACACCATTTATACTCTTATCCATAGAGCATTAAAATATTCGTCCAACTGGCCAACTTTCCATAATGAAATAGAATTTTTATTAGTTTTTTTTCAGAAAAATTCCTATCCCAAGGACGTAGTCCTTAGAGTTATCAATAAACTTTTAACCAAATTTCTCCAGCCACCGTTGCCCAACTTTGATGTTCCTAAGAAACTGTTCTTTTCTTCCATCCCTTTTGTGTTTGATACAAAATTCTCACGTAGACTAACACAGATCATTGAACAAGAAATTCCCTGTCTTCAGTTAAAACTTATTTCTAATAATCCATGCAGGATAGGTTCATTTTTCAGGCTGTAAAGATCGCTCGAATTCCTTCATAAGATCAAGTTTTGTTATAAATTCACATGCCCTGGATGTCCGGGCTCTTACATCGGATCTACTCGTAGGCTATTGCAAGTGAGATATTGCAGCCACATGGGTTTCAGTTTTCGTAAAGGCCAGAGAATTAAGCAACCAGAGTTTTCTAACATTAAAAATCATGCTGCTATATGCAAAATAGAGGTCTTGAAACAGCACTTCTCTATTATTGGATATACAAAGGACCCAGATCATCTAACTACTCTGGAGTCATTACTTATCAAAAGGCTAGTTCCCTCTTTGAACAATCACACCACCGCTTCCCCTCTGTATTTGGCATAACTGACTTTTGTTTGGGACGTCAGGGATTTGTTATTCCTTCTTTGTCTTTTGCCTTGGATGGTTGGTGTTTTAGTTCTCTTCATCTGTCTTTTTTACAGTGGTTTTAACGTATTTTTTTTTAAATTTTAACTTCTGCTTTTTCTTTTTAAACCATTAATTTTTAAATACTTGTAATTTTGTGAATTCCTTTTTATAATGTATTTACTTTTATTGTTCACAGACTGATGATGCACCGAGAATTGTGTGCGAAACGTTTTTAATAAACTATGGCATTCTACTAATGTATCATGGTACCTCCTGAAGTATTGTTATCTTCGCCGACTGGAGACTCTAATATATATATATATATATATATATATATATATATATATATATATATATATATATATATATATATATATATATATATATATATATATATATCATATATATATATAGATATATATATATATATATATATATATGTATATAATATATATATATATATATATATATATATATATATATATATACATATATATATATATATATATATATATATATATATACATATATATATATATATATATATATATATATATATATATATATATATATATATATATATATGATATATATATATATATTTATATATATTAATATATATTGCAGATAAAAACCGTAATGGTCATTTAGCACTCAAGCTATATATATATATATATATATATATATACTATATATATATATATATTACAGATACCATATATATATTACAGATCAAAAACCGTAATAATCATACACTCAAGCTATATATATATATATATATATATATATATATATATATATATATAATATATATATATATACCAAATTTATAATCTCGTAAAAATCTCTCATGAAATGTATTTTAGGTTGAATTGGTGTTGGTGAAGAAACAGAAGTATCCAAATAAATATCAAGTGCATGTAGACTATCCCAACAATAATTTACCAGAGTTTTCGTCCAGAGTATTTTCGTGAATTCGGCAAATGCGGAAAAACCTAGATTGCTTTGCCAACGGAGGCTGCAAAGCTCTGCCTCGATTTCAAAGTTTGGCACGAAAAGGACAGTAAAGTATCACTTAACTCCTTGAACCCTTTGCTTGAGGAAGGAGTTTCTCGCAAAACGAGATTTCCTTAGTGTTCATTCCGGGAGGGAAAAGTTTACTATAGTAAGTTTTTTATTTTTTCGCATAAAATTTTTATGTACCGTCAAACCCCAATTTCTTTAGAATAGGAAATGGAAATGGCTGCATCTGATCTTATATTACTCCATATTACGAAACAAAGTGCCCGTAATGTACAGTTGCAATTTTAAATTGTTTCCGTTTTTTTTTCCAGCTGTTTCAAGTGTTCTCTGACTGATTATTTTATGACCTTACATACTCATACCTCGATCTTACCTAACATGTTTTTGAACGCTTTGCAGTAGTGTAAAGCAGTAAGTAGTATAGCCCTACGAAATAAAATAGTGTGTTCGGAAAAATGTGATGAAATATAAATTTAGTTATTTATATCTATTTCTACCATTTCATTTTACTTTCAAAGAATTTTGGCAATGTTCTTACTTCGTTTTGATATACCTTTATATCAAAGGCTCTGTCTACAATGTTCAATTCTATGTAAGGTTGCTAGCACCTCAGTGGAGTGGAGTGGTCGGTATGGTCTTGGCGTGCCACCTCGTTGGCTGCGAGTTCGATTCTCGGGCATTCCATTGAGGTGTGAGAGATGTGGATTTCTGGTGATAGAAATTCACTCTCGACGTGATTCGTAAGTCACGTAAAGCCGTTGGTCCCGTTGCTGAATAACCACTGGTTCCATGCAACGTAAAATCACCATACAAACAATCTATGTAAGGTTGGATATGTAATGGACAGCGAATTTGGCTCAAGTGTGCACACGTGAGTGTCTGGGGTTATTTTGTTTTATACTTTCGTAAGAACTTTCCTTTATTTTAGTCTAGGAAAAGCTATAAGTTACATCAACCTAAATACTTAAACCGTGCACATTTCATCGTTAAAATCAAGTTTGTTCTGTAGTTAGATTTCATGAATTTTGGTTAGTAACTAATCTTCAGAGTATACTAAACAGCTAACTTTCTCTCTCTCTCTCTCTCTCTCTCTCTCTCTCTCTCTCTCTCTCTCTTACATGCGCGCGTACATGTGGGTACGTTCTGAATATGAATTGTTCTGTTAGAATATAAGTGGGTCAATCACCTAACTAAAATGACTTTATTTTAAATTGATGTTTTTTATGGTTGTTCAATAGGCAACAGTAAACTATATTCTTATTATCAGTTTTCACTCCATCATTTATCAATTTCGTGGGCCGGAAATTTATGACTAGTTGGAATATCAAGAAAAACTCAAGAAGAAAATTCATTAAAAAAAATACGAATTATAAAACATAGTTTATATATTTAGGAGATAAATTCGAAAAATAGACATGACCACAAGGCTTAAAACAGTTAATCAAATTCATAACGGGTACATAACTCCGCTTTTGCCAAAGATACAGCCGTGATTAAACCCACTGAAATTATGATTTCCTAAAATTAGCAAACAGCATCCGGTGCCAGACCTGTTGCCAGCGAACATGTCACATAGATGGCTTCGTTATATGGGCGGGCAATGACAAATATTTTCGTGTACCCAAAATATTCATAATCGCTGGAGGCGATCTTCATATTTATTTATTTTTTTTTTTTTTTTGTGAGTTGGAATGATAATGTTTTGTTCATATCTGGAGGCTGGTATTGTGGTTCATAGGGATTGCAAAAACATTGGTATGAAAAATTATTACTCTCTCTCTCTCTCTCTCTCTCTCTCTCTCTCTCTCTACACCAGTTAGCTGATCTCATGTGGTTTTCATTACCACCCATTCGTTATCATGTTAGCGGAATTAGTTTTATTGACAGAACCAGAGATACATATAATTTAATTCACCAAAATTCATAGAATTTGCTCTTAATATAGTTACACACACACACACACACACATATATATATATATGTAAATAAATTCTTCTGTCAGGAAACGCCTAAGTATAAAAAGCCACTAAAACACGTTTAAAGCCAACGACTATAGCTTTAAACCAGAGTGGGCCTTTTATACGAGAGAGAGAGAGAGAGAGAGAGAGAGAGAGAGAGAGAGAGAGAGAGAGAGAGAGAGAGAGGATAGGACGATATTTGTTTTGAAAAATAGGTCATAAATCTTTCACCTGCCATGTACAGACTTCTCTTCTGCTTCCTAATCGTTGAATGAGAAAAAGAAGAAAATAACTTACCTTCCATAATTTTTTGAAGTCCCCATTTTATCTTTACATTTTTACTTAAAACATGGATGTTCTTTTATAGCGAAGTAGATTAACTCTACAATTGTGTGATCTCATTATTCTGTTAGGTGACCTGAGAATCTTTAAGAAAAAGAAGAAAAAAAGTTTTATGAGGGAACCAGACACTTCTTATTGAAAAAGGAATTACACGTATTTAGTGTATGTTATCTTTTTTTTTTTCTTTCTATTTTTGTTTGAATTCAGTTCCAAAATAATTTTGTTTACTGCTTGGGTCTTATTTTGTACAGAGTAACCCTCATTTTATCGTAAGACAATATTTTCCATTTAAAAATAGATCAACTTGTTTATGTGAAATTTTTTATATAAATTGACCGTAATTAGAATCTTCTTGCTTCCATTCATTTACTCTACTTTAAAGTAGAATGACTAACTATTGTGAAAATGCTATCAGTGAATATTTCCGCAAATTGTGGAATTGTAAGATATAAATATGATTGTGTTTAATTAAAGAAATTGCAAAAATATAATTGAGTTAATTTTTAGAATTTGTAATATTTCAGTGCTAATTTCATCAATAACCATTATTGATTTGCAATGATAGAAACGTTCCTTTCAATGAGAAGTACTTGTTTTGATGGATACATTCGCCTCTGAACTAATAATAGCAAAAATTAAAGATCAGACCAAAAGTTCAGAATAAATTAAACGAAACTGATATTTTTTAATGTTCATAAATACTAAGATATTCATCCCGCTTAATCAAATAATCCAACGTTATTCTGATTCATTTATGTTCATTTTAAGTTAGGAAAAAGCGAACGCGTATCAGTGCTTTAGGAAACGTATTACATTAAACGACCGATAGTGCGTGTAATCATATTTTATGAGTTTGAAATATCGGGGAGTGAGGAAACAGGATGAACATTTTATGCGAAATCTCTCTCTCTCTCTCTCTCTCTCTCTCTCTCTCTCTCTCTCTCAGGAAAGAGACATGGGAAAATCCTTATTATTACCAATATTAAATGATGGAGAAAACACGCAAACCATCATAGTGATGAATGCGCAGGTTTTAGTTACGAGTAACTCAAAAAGAAAAATAGAGTACTTAGAAGAACTAACCCAAATTGAAAAGAAAATAGATATAATGAATATAAGTGAAACCTTGGTATTCCCAAGAGACTGGGAATGATGATCAATAAATGGGTTTCCAAACTTATAGAATCAGATTAGAAAAACAAAATAAGACAATCAAGGGGGAACCGCAATATATGGGAAAGACAAAAAACAAGGAAAAATATATGAGAAATATAGTAACTCAGATTGTGAACTAATAGCGGTAGAATTTGAATCTGAAAAATTAATGAACATAGTAATATATAGACCTCCTAATACTAAAGAGTTTGACTTAATAATAGAAAAATTGGATGATATATGTAGAAATCACAAGGACTGGACTATTCTCCTATCTGGAGACTTCAACTTTCCTTTCGTAGACTGGAAAGAACAAATAGGAGATTGTGGATGTACTTATACATATAAAAAAGAGAGTAATAGTAGTGCAGAAGATAAGAGGCAATTCGAAAAGCTATTAGATATGCTACTAGAATACAACATTCAACAAATAAATCACCTGCCAACAAGAAAGGAAAATACTTTAGACCTAGTATTTGTGAACGAGATGAATTATGTTAAAGAAATAATAGTTTATAATGCGAGTATTTCAGACCATAAATGTCATAGAATTAAACAGTCCATTCCAAAGCAAGTGAAAACAGAGATAAGCAAGAAATGAAAAAGTGGGAAGGATATGGAAAATACAACTTCTACAGTAAAAATATAAAATGGTCAGAAATAAATGAAGAATTAAACAAAGATTGGGATAACATTTTCGTAAGTGATGACATAAAGGTAAATACGGAGATATTATATAAAATATTAGAGAAAATAGTGGATAAAATATATACCGAAGAAGAAAAGTAAACATCAGTCATGCATACCAAGAGACAGAAGGATCTGTTCCAGAAAATCAGAAAGTGGAAAAAAGGTCTTGCAAAAGAAAAAAATGCATGGAAAGTTATAGAACTAAAATAAGATAGAAAATGCAGAAAAAAAGATTATACAATCAAAAGAAAATGAAAACGGGACTTGGAAGGAAAAAAACCCTATTAAATATCAAGCAAAATCCCAAACTATTATACTCATATGCGAAGAAGATGAATAAAAGAAGAATAGAAATAGGCCCCTCTTAAGATTGAAGGGAGATTAACGAATGAAAAAAAGGAAATTTGTAACATATTTGGCAGAACGATATAGAGAGAATTCACCCCTAGAATAGATAATGAAGATAATGATATAGAAGTAAGGGATGAAAATAGTGAATATTTAGCTGACATAGATATTAATGAAGCTGATATTGTGCAGGCTATTAATGAAATTAAAAATGGAGCTGCTGCAGGGCCGGATGGAGTGCCTGCTATTTTGTTAAAGAAAGTAGTTCATTCTATCGCAAAGCCACTTGCAATATTATTAAGACAAAGTGTAGATACAGGCAAGATTTATGATGAGCACAAATTTAGCATCATATTACCCCTACTTTCAAAAGTGGATCAAGACTAGAGGCAAATAATTATAGGCTTGTGAGTCTAACATCACATATTATGAAAGTGTATGAAAGGG
Organism: Macrobrachium nipponense; assembly: GCF_015104395.2. Classification (NCBI taxonomy): domain Eukaryota; kingdom Metazoa; phylum Arthropoda; class Malacostraca; order Decapoda; family Palaemonidae; genus Macrobrachium; species Macrobrachium nipponense. Next base: position 14,978,001 of record NC_087209.1, on the reverse strand, counting down.
TAATGAAGAAAAATATTATGAAACATTTAATAAAAAATAATTTGTTTAATAAAGGACAACATGGTTTCGTACCCGGAAAAAGTACACAAACCCAACTGTTAGTCCACCGTGAGAACATATTCAAAAAATATGAAAAGCGGAAATGAAAACAGATGTGGTTTATTTAGACTTTGCAAAAGCTTTTGACAAAGTAGACCATAATATATTAGCGAAGAAAATTAGAAACACAATATCGTGGATAAAGTAGGAAGATGTTAAAAGAATTTTTACTCAACAGAAAACAGATAGTTATTGCAAACGACGAGAAATCGGATGAAGCCAAGGTAATATCCGGTGTGCCGCAAGGTACGGTGTTAGCTGCAATACTGTTTGTTATTATGATTGAAGACATAGACAGTAATGTTAAGGATTCGGTAGTGGATAGTTTCGCAGATGACACAAGAATAAGTAGAGAAATTACTTGTGATGAAGATAGGAACGCTCTACAAAGAGACCTTAACAAAGTATATGATTGGGCAGAGGTAAATAGGAGTATTTAACTCTGATAAATTTGAATCAATAAATTATGGAGACAGAGAAAGAAAGCTATATGCATATAGGGGACCTAATAATGAGACAATCACAAATAAGGAAGCAGTTAAAGACCTTGGTGTGATGGTGAATAGGAACATGTTATGCAATGATCAAATAGCAATTCTGTTGCAAAATGTAAAGCAAAAAAATGGGAATGTTGTTTTTACGGACACTTCAAAACAAGAAAAGCTGAACACATGATTATGCGTTTATAAAACATATGTTCGTAGTCCACTTGAATATTGCAATATGATATGGTACCCACACTATCAAAAGGATATTGCACAAAATAGAGGAGTGTTACAAAGGTCCTTTACAGCTAGAATGAGAAGTTAAAGACCTTGACTACTGGGAAAGACTACAATCTTAAAATTAAAATATAGTCTAGAAAGGAGAAGAGAAACGCTACATGATAATTCAGGCATGGAAACAGATAGAAGGAATAGCAGAAAATATCATGGAACTAAAAATATCAGAAAGAGCAAGCAGAGGTATATTAATAATGCCCAAAACTATACCAGGAAAAATAAGGAAAGCACACAGGACATTAATCCACTACGCACCAGCATCGATAATGCAGCGTCTATTCAATGAGTTTGCCAGCTCATCTGAGGAATATATCAGGAGTGAGCGTAGATGTGTTTTAAGAATAAGCTCGACAAATATCTAAACTGCATCCCAAGACCATCCAAGATTGGAAGATGCAAAATATACCGGAAGATGTACTAGCAACTCTGTGGTAGACTTAGAGGTGCCTCACACTGAGGGACTGGGGCAACCCGAACAAGATGTAAGGTCTGTAAGGTAAGGTCTCTCTAGCACATGCATACAAGCACATGCGTACAAGCATGTATATATATATATATATATATATATAACAAATATATATATAATATATATATTATATATATATATTATATATATAATACACACACACACACACACACACACACACATATATATATATATATATATATATATATATATATATATATATATATATATATATATATATATATATATATATATTTATATACATACGTACTACACACATACACACACACACACTAAGAAAGATCAACCATTCGAGGGTACTAAAAGAGAACAAGTGAAAAATGCGATGAAGTTTCTTCGGCGGAATCAAGTTTTCTGTATATTGTATGATGCTGAATGAGCCGTGGCCCATGAAGCCTTCAGCCACGGTCCGGTGGTGGCCTGTCCTATAGCGTTGCCAGGCGCACGATTATGGCTAACTTTAACCTTTATAAGAAATAAAAACTACTGAGGCTAGAGGGCTGCAATTTGGTATGATTGATGACTGGAGGGTGGATGATCACCATACCAGTTTGCAGCCCTCTAGCCACAGCAGTTTTTTTAAGATCTGAGGGCTGACAGAAAAAGTACGAACGGACAGAGAGAGACATCCCAATCTTTTACAGAAAACTAAAACAGTAATGAGACAGTTTCCCTAAGGAAGAAACCGCCATTCATTCTATGTCTAATTAACCATAATTAAACAGACTCAGAAATGCAAAGATGTGGACTCTAGCGTCTCTGCGAATCTGGAGGAATAGCTCGGGTTCACTCATGTTGCTACAGACGCCATGGAGTTATTGCTCGGAATTCTCTCGAGGTTTAGCTGACCTAAAAATCATTTATTGAATACGCGGAATTCTTTTTCTTTTTTTCTTTTTCGTTGTTTTCCAATACTGAACGATTTAACGATTCAAGCTCGTCAAGAAAACTATCACTGTAACCTACTGAACGATTTAATCTCGTGAAGGAACTGTAATTACGACCTATTGAGCGGCTTAATCTCGTGAACAAAACTATAACTGTAACCGTCTGAACGATTTAATCCTGGGAATTTTTTTTTTCAACTGTAACCTACTGAACGATGTAATCTCATGAACATAACTGTAATCATTAAGAGACTTGATATGTTTAGACTACATCTTTATATCTCTTATTTCCAAGTCTTGATTTTGACGTTAAATCTAAGATTTATGGGAAAAATGAAATTAAGGTTTATATCTTACCAAAACACACTGCTGATTATAATTATCCATGATCCTTATCTTCGAGACTAATTGTAAATCAGAGAAATGTAATGAAACGAGAATAATCACATCTTTTCCAATGAGTTTCATTGAATTAAGTACTGATATTTTATGTATCTTGAACCAGATACGTGGGTAAAATTTAATTGAAAACGTTTTTAGTGATACCATGCCAGAGGGTTTAAAATAGTCCTCATACTTTTCAATAGCAAGAGATCAGCGAATAAACAGTCGCAGAAAATTTAGCAGATGATAACTCGTCGACGACTTTTGGTAAACTCTATGCCAGCCAATCATATTTCCTTCCATGAAGACTACGTACTGAATTGGTACGTTAGGAAGACATAGGTACATTTCACTTCATAGTATGAAACTCATTTTGTAAGATAATTAAATGACTCACGCCCTGGCATATCCATTAAGATACTATTAGTAAATTTCCGTATTATAATTAGTTCATTACAGTTTTACTCAGACAACAGCAACATTTCTGGCCAGTATGATGTTGTGATGCCCAGTACATCTTGAAACATGACTCCTCCAACATCGCTTCAACGTGAGGTTGGTTGTCGTGTGATTGACAGCGGGAAATAGCTTCCGAATTTAAATGAACTTTACAAATGCGAGGGTTGAGAATTCTGTTTCCCTACTGTTCAGTCTGTAGTGGTTCGCTGATCTCGTATTTGCAAGCAAGCAAGCGCACACGACCACACACACACACACACACACACGCACACAGATAATATATATATATAATATATATATATATATAGATATATATATATATATATTATATATATGTGTGTGTGTGTGTTGTGTATATATCAATGTAGCACGAAGGAACAAGTGCTTGAGAATATCACAAAATTCACGTAAGAAGGCGAGTGAAAACCGAGACTTGGAACAAGTACTTTCGTAGTTTATTCTACATTTTCAAGTTCACTACAAGAGCACTTGTTCAAAGTCCCGGCTTTCACTCACCATCTTACGTGGATTTTGTGAAGTTACGGGTAATGTTAACGTTAAAGGCAGGTCCACATGCTCCGTTTTGCACAAAAATTTGTCTGCGCAGTCTTAAGACGGAATGAAAACCTTACAATTTTATTGCGTCTACACGGTACCATGATGTTTGCACGAGTTTCGCTCAGTTTTGTCAACATAGTCATGGAGGAGGTACTCCTTTTGTCAATTTTGACGTGTTGTATGTGTGTGTGTACGGTCTGTTTAATTTTCTCACAGCCAATTTCAAACGTAAAGACAAAAAGTCTTAGGCCACAGAAATCAATAAGAGGAAATTCAACAACTCTTCTGTTGCTGTTGTTATTATTATTATTATTATTATTATTATTATTATTATTATTATTATTATTATTATTATTATTATTATTAGCAATGGTTGATTGTAAATGATCTGTATTATTAATTGCGTATAATTTGGTTTTTTTAATCGTATTTTATCTACCATAAAATGCATTGGAAACTTTCGTACAATGCAATAAATTCTGTGAGGAACTCTCGAGAACATTGCCTAAGGTCTCCCATTGCCGCTTGTTGAATTAAAACTGAGGCACAAAATGAAACGAAAGACGGTGCTACCGTCTACACGTACCGACTTGTCTGCACAGTTCATGGATATCTATGCTCTCCTAGCTCAGTCATCGCTGCAACTGTACCGTCTTGCGCTGGAGTCAAAACTGCGCTGTTTTCCTTAAGGCTGGTCCACACGCTACGTTTTGCACAGCCTTTTGTCTGCACAGTTCAAGACGTTGCAGATAAAACGTTGCGTGTGGACACGAAAACAGCGCAGTTTTGACTCCAGCGCAAGACGGTACAGTTGCAGCGATGACTGAGCTAGGAGAGCATAGATATCCATGAACTGTGCAGACAAGTCGGTACGTGTAGACGGTAGCACCTTCTTTCGCTTCATTTTGTGCCTCAGTTTTAATTCAACAAGCGACAATGGCAGACCTTAGGCAATGTTCACGAAAGTTCCTCACAGAATTTATTCTTCTTCTTCTTCTTCTTCTTCTTCTTCCCAGCTTTTTCCCATTTTTATATGGGGTCGCCGTTTCGGATGAGCTGTTTCCATCTATTTCTATCTTGCGCTTCTGCCTCATCAATTCCCTTCTCATGTAAGTCTCCTCTCACACAGTCCTTCCATCTCTTTCTTGGTCTCCCTCTTTTTCTTCTTCCTTGCACCTCCACCCCCATAGTATGTCTCCCAGCGTGGTCCTCATCTCTCCTCAACAGGTGTCCATACCATCTCAGCCTCCCCTCCTGCACTTTCTTTGATACTTCCACCACCTTAGTTGACCCCTCACAGAATTTATTGCATTGTACGAAAGTTTCCCATGCATTTTATAGTAGATAAAATACGATTAAAAAAACAAATTATACGCAATTAATAATACAGATCATTTACAATCAACCATTGCTAATAATAATAATAATAATAATAACAGCAACAGAAGAGTTGTTGAATTTCCTCTTATTGATTTCTGTGGCCTAAGACTTTTTGTCTTTACGTCTGAAATTGGCTGTGAGAAAATTAAACAGACCGTACACACACACACACACACACACACACACACAACACGTCAAAATTGACAAAAGGAGTACCTCCTCCATGACGATGTTGACAAAACTGAGCGAAACTCGTGCAAACATCATGGTACCGTGTAGACGCAATAAAATTGTAAGGTTTTCATTCCGTCTTAAGACTGCGCAGACAAATTGTTGTGCAAAACGGAGCGTGTGGACCTGCCTTAAACTGTCACAGCAATAAAACCAGTGATACACAGAATAATCACAGTCGTCACCTACACTTTTGACATCATTCTATTTCATGCTAATAACACACAAGATAAAAATATGACGTTTTTACATAGATTATCCAAGACGGGTTTTCATTAAAGCCAATAAATATTCTTTGTTCCCCCTTCTTAATTTTTTGGCCATATTCACAGCACGAGGATTCAGCTTTTTTGTTATGGAAGTTCATTTTCTGTTCATCGTTAGTTTTGATTGAATTTGATTGAATGTATTAGTATACATATTTGGCTGTGGGAAAAAAAAAGAGGAATGAATAGGTTTATATTTAGGTTGAGGTCAGTAAATCAGCAGTTAAATTTATACGAAAATAAATCAGTAAACTTGTCATTGAGGAAAATTATTATCGATGATACAGCTTTATATTTTACGAAATTACTAACGATGATACAGCTTGATATTTTACGAAATTATGAACGTTGATACAGCTTGATATTTTACGAAATTATTAACGATGATACAGCTTGATATTCTACGAAATTATTAACGATGGTACAGCTTTATATTTTACGAAATTATTAACGATGATACAGCTTGATATTTTACGGCTCAATTAAACAGCAAGACTCTTGTAAGCACATAAAATAATAAAAAATACGTCGCCTTTGATTGAGGTTGTTTATTTATTACACATTCACTGACTTGATGAAATTGTTTTTAATAAGACACACAAACTCACATTTCAAGTTTATGAGAAGAAAAATAAATGAGATTTTTTTTATACCCCAAACACTTTTGATCAGATTTTGGAAGATGCCGTTATTTATTACTCAGGTAGATTGGTGAAATCTACACATGACATTTACATAACTGTTAAAAGCATGGGCCTTAGATCAGGCTTTTTTGAGGCTAAAGGTTAGGTGTTCAATATCGGGCTTGAATATTTCTGAGACCTTCTCGCCTTCAGTATTCGATCTCGATTCGAAATTTTCATTGAAATTTCTTTCAAAAATAATCGAAAAGGCTTCATAATAGCTGTAAGGATTTTCTGACAAAATAAAGCAGTCTCAAAGTATCAAGAATTCTAAGTGACATGGGATAAGTCAAGATAATCTAGGACAGTCTGAGTTACCTTCCCTGTTCAATATACAAAATAAAAACTCTTCAGGATTTTGAAGGGCCTTTGTAAAGTCTGGCTTTGCTGTGCTGGGTTAACAGACTTTTTCTTTTTTTTTCTCTCTCTCCAGAAGAAAATCACAAATCTTTAACTCTAGCGTTGCTCAGTCCTGAGAATCAATATGAAATCAAATATGTTTCTCTAATGGCCACATCCGGCTGCATAACTGCATGTATATAATGTTCCCTGTTGTTATGTTATGCTACTGTGGGTGCACGAGATCTAGTGCTATTGTATTTTGTGGGACTATGATTCAATTGCAGGTGTATAAACAGTAGTTTGAATTGCCTAGTTTGTGATTGGAACCATTTTTCTCCCTTCAAGGATTCCTTATAGATTTTGGTTGTAGGGAGAGTTGGGTGAAAAGTACTTAACTAGAAAAACTTTGAAATCTTGTAATTTCTTATATGTATACATGAAAAACAGGTACTAGACGCATATAAAGTTAACAAAAACTGTGAACTTTTACATTGATGTGCATGCGTATAGGAAAAACATCCGTACTTTATGCATATACATGTTTACAAACCTTGGGTCTATATGTAATATAATGCTTTTAGCAGGCCGAAGCAGCCTGGCCAGAGAACTGCAGAGCTAATGATCAACACAAAGGCTTTAATCTACGACTGAATGGGAGTCATGTAGTGATAGGCATCAAAGATGAATAAAGCTCCGAAATTCTAGCCGCTGCCACCCCCTCTCTCCTTGCTGTACACGACCCCCTCCCCCAACAGCACACACACACACACACACACACACACACACACACACACACACAAACTCCACCGCTTTGGAAAACTATGGAAATAAAAAGGAAATGCCGCCTTCCTATAGCACATCCTCTCTCATAGAGCAACACCCCTTCCCTTCCCTTCCCTCTCTCCTAAATACCCACCCCTACCCCTTCTATAAACCACCTCCCTCGGAGCAACACCTCTCCTCCCCTTCCCCCACAACACACAAACTCCAGCACTTGGAAAGCTGTAGGAATTAAAAAAAAAAAAAAGAAAAAAGAGCAGGGAAATATCGGCAAACAAACCAAAAGTTTTAATGGGAACAGTTCCAGGTCACCCAGTTCTAGAAACAACGTCTTCAGCCCTTTTTCGATGCCTTGATTATTCTCGTTTATCTCTTATATCTTCCCCCAGAGGCACTCATTTATGTCATCAGGTTTTTTTAACCTCTCTCTCTCTCTCTCTCTCTCTCTCTCTCTCTCTCTCTCAAGATTTTATAGGAAAACGTTTTCTTTTGCACTTTGCCTCTCTTTCGATGTCTAAGATCCCCTTTTTTTTTAATTCCTTATTTTTTTTATTGATTATGAATACATTAGTCTGGGGGTTTCTTCATGTCTTCGGTTTGCTTCTTTACTTGTATTCTTCGGCTCTGGGCTAGTTAAGGGTATTTGTTTGGCTGTGTAATAGGCTTTGTTATTTAAAGATGGATTGATAGCATCGCATTTCTCCTCCATTTTTCCTCTTCTTTAAAACAACAATTCAAAAGCTTGCCTATTTTTAGACGTGTATATAATCACGGCACCCTGAGATTTTAAGATTTAATTTCCCGTTGTATTTTCCGACCGAAAAATTGAATTAACTGAGTTGACAGTTTTTTTTTTTTTTTTTTTTCAAGGCGATGTCAAAGCGAATATCGACGCGTGACCTTGCTCAGTGGAAGCGCTGGCTTGTATGACCTCAATCTACTTAAGGCCGTCTAGACGGTTTCTTCTGTAAAAGTGGCATCATTCCTTGAAAATTTTCAGAAAGACACGTTTATGCTCCAAGCTTTAAGAAGGGACAGAAGTGGTTAGTACAATGACTTTGGGGATGACCGTCAAAACATTAGAAGTGAAATTCTGGAGATACCCGTCAAAACATTAGAAGTGAAATTCGATGTAACAGAGAACTCACAATTTGTAGTCTTTTCGCTTGATATTTTCCCCTTGGAAACATGTCCTTTATCGTGTACAAAAATAGCCTAGAGTAAAAACAAAAGGCTCAAAAGATTACAAAAATATTCAAATATGTATCGCTGCCATTTTTGGCAAAATGTTATGCACAGTAAAATTTGTCTGGTAATTGGCAGATGTTTTACTTCCATGTTGGAAATTTTAACTTAATTTTGCTTCGAATAAGAGTGTACTCATATATTTCAGTTTACAGGCATGTGCCTAAATTTATCTTTTTTAATTTATTATTATTATTATATATATATACTATATATATATATATATATATATATATATACATATATATATATATATATATATATATATATATATATAAATATATTTATATATAGTGTATATTTGTGGGAGGTGTTTATATGAATACAAGCATATAAAAAAGAATATTTCTTAGATTATGATAAATTATGGATGACAGTGCTGCTAGTAAATCCTGAGATTTTATTAATAATTTTATTAATAATAACAGGAAGCAAATGAAAGGCTTTGCTCACTGTTTGTGTGGATGTGTATGTGTTTGTTTGTGGAACCACCAAGAATGGAGTATCGTAAACAAAAATAAACAAAATTATGGTGTGAAAACTTAAATTAGTTAAAACAGTTTGTTAAAGTGTAGTTAGGAAACGGATACCATATGTACATAGATCTTGAAATATAGGTGTTTTAGAATAAGAGAAACTGCTCGACCGTCCATCTGTTGGGGAGAAGCAGTACAAAGAAACGCTTCCACTGGGAGAAGAGACCTGCAGATGTCCTTATCCGCTTTAACTGCCGTGATAGGATGAAGGAATGAACTTATTCCGTTAAACTTTTCATTTTTCCTAGTTAAAATCGAGAAAAAATTACGGCTTCCTTTTTCGTCTCTTAACATCTGATTTTATTAAAGAGAATTAATGAAAAGGTTAAGAATGCTTCAGATCAGAGACTCGGAGCAAATGACAAGCAACGTGAGTTACGACACAGCAGGTAATAATCTTTCGAACTGGTAATAATGTGACGTCATTGGACGTCATAACCGAGTGTTAAAGGGTGAAATGATGAAAGTAGGTAGTAATATGATGGCACCAAGTCGTGATACAGTGAAATGAGGTAATAATAAAACAGCACTATTGATGTTAAGATAGCAGATGGTATTAACAACGGGTTAAAGCACTGCGGGCAGATATATAGGTACTATGAATATCTCAAGCCATAGCAGCCACAAGAGTTAAGCAGTAGAGATAGTTCCCGGTAAAATGATGTTATTATAACAGAAAACATTTGAAATGTACTAAAAAGAATAGGATTACGTGTAGCTAGACCTGAAGGATACGTTATTAGTACAAATATTTTCCATAATTTGTGACAGGAGAAAAAATATGAATTAATATATTGGGTCTTAACTCTGGGGATAAATGACGTAATTACCCTTCATATTTCTTCTGAAGGAGAAAAATAAACGATATCTCCTAAAAGATTCTTCCACTGTCAAATACGATGATTTATTACAAGTATTTTGTGCTCGTTACTCTAAGAGTAACTCAGAGAAACACCTTTTTTTTATTTATCTATTCATTTTTTTTTACTTGAACATAGAGGAAGAGGGAATCACAACGGAAACCAAAGCAAAGGGACCATTTCATATCGTGGCTTTTTTATATAAATTTTTATTTATTTATTTATTTATTTATTTATTTATTTATTTATTTTTGTCAAGAAACGATCCCCAAACCGTTCGAACTGTCCAAGGATTGTTGATGGTCACAGTAGATATATGAAGATTTTTACAATTAAGGATAGTGAAATATGACTCACAGAAATTAAAAAAGCTGTCCATCAAAGTAGCTTTTACATTGCCCTGGAATAAATAGTCGTCCAACAATACCTTCCAGCAAAGAACCACAAAAATTATTTTTGTATTGTTTTTGTGTATTCTGTGTTAGCGCTTACGCATATGCGTTTTTTTTTTTTTTTTTTTTAGAAAAATATGAACGGGTAAAATATGCATGACGCGTCTTGATGAAGTCACGGAAATGAAAATGCTTGCAGGAGAGCGTGAAGATCCCTTATTATACCATTATTTTTCAGTTATTTTCTAGTTTGAATGTATGGTTAAATGGCCAAATCAAAGGGTGAATTTACGTAGATATTGCTTGATGACATAGACTCAGTATCACATTTTTAAAATTAAATGTATAATAGTGCCTGCTTATTGTACTATTCGACCACAAATATTGTCACATCTTTTCTTAATATCGTCACCTATATTTGAGAGAGCTTTTTCGAACTGAATTTATTAAAAGAAAAAACACTAATATCTGGCGTTCAAATAATATTTCCCCCTTATGCATTGCGCCGTTGCAGACCAAATATTTTTTAACCGAGTGTAGTTTTATCAATATTAATGAAAGATATTAATGTATTCAGTAAAAATACGAATATCCAATTCAGCTGGTAAACGATAAATTTCGTAAAGTAATTCAAAATAGAAAAACAGAAATAAAATGTTTACAGTAACGTTCCCAGAATCAGTTAATTTTATTTGGCT